>NC_135303.1:33799584-33974219 GCF_051311805.1 Agelaius phoeniceus | reverse complement strand
AGGGCTTAGAAATGTCCTCCAAGCTGGTCAGCTCCATCAGTCCCCCAAAATGAAAGAAAGTTATCTGGCTGGGCTCCAAAAAGGACTCAACCCGCTGCTTTTATGCCAGAAAATATGGTGAGACCAGACCACTCATCTAGATGCAATTCAGTGAATTAAACAAAGCCTCCCTTTCCACTCCCAGCTGATGTTGATGTTGAGGAATCAAAGGCTGAAGCCCCAGCGGTATTTCACTGGCAGTAAAGGAGACACACCTCAGGAAGTGCTGCCAGCTGAGCAAGGGGCTGGGCCTGGGGGAGGTGGTGCCTGCCCAGATTCTTCTCTCAGGGCAAGTGCCCTCTTTGCAACACCAGGCAAATGGAACAAACATTGCCGGAGTGATTTCATACAGACAAAAAGACAAAATGGAACAAATTTGGTTAAATGATAAAGACCCATTGGCTCTCCACAAAGGCAAAATGACAAAAGGCAGAGCATAGACAACACCCAACCTTTGAAATTTATTGAGAAATCTAAGAAAACTAATGACTCTCCAATAATACTAATGGATCTTAACTACTAAATTGAGGAGGTTCCTAAAATGTAAACTAACTAAGTAGAAGATGAAACTACCCTAAAAGCTTAAAAAACAGTCCTATTCCTATCTAGTCCTATTGATACCTAACTCTTGCTAGCCCTGGACAACCTGCAGGGTTGTCTAATTTCAAAGTCTTTTCTTCTTGGGGAGAGGCTCTGCTTCCTTCCGAGGCCGATGTCTTCTGCTGTGGTTGTTCCTTTCTTTCATGGTTTCAAACACCCTGCAAGATAGGAAACAAACCATCCATTGCTGACGCTAGTACACACCATGAAAGCAAGTGCCGAGATCTCCGTTTGAGTATGAATTTCTGTCTTTTCGGGCAGTGGCACATTTGTCAATTGATCAGCACCATGAGTCTGATCCTTCTACTTTCAATGCCTTGAAATGTCTTCCTCCTTTTGCTGCGTCCTCTTTTGAATTTGATCAGCAGCATCAAACCAAGCTTTGATGGATCTATTCCTACTTGTATCAACTGTGTCTTGTTGGGGCACGGCAAGGTTTCATTGTGAAGGCTGGGTTTTACCTGAGCTCTTTGGGTTTCAGGTGGGTGTTAAGCTTGAGCATGGCTGCCAGGGGCGATGCTGCAGGTGCCCCCAGCTTCCCCTGCGGTGCCTTTGAAAAGGGTCAGCCCCTTTTAGTCCATAGGCGCAGCTGTGAGCAGAAAGAGGAGGAACTTACGCACCGTTTGCACTGCCCGCAGGGAAAGGGGCCTCCCGCCGAAGGGGGCGGCTGGCGAGGTTGGCAGCAGGGACACTCGGCGCTGCGAGCCCTCTTGCGGCTTCTCTTCCCTGTCTCCCCGTTCTCCTTTCTGGGAGGGCTTTTCCTCCTCTTTGCTTTGCCCACACTCTGGAAATCAAAGAGTCCTTATCAATGCTTCCTTCCTCTCACAAAGCTGGAAATCAGAGCATCCAGCACAAACATCTATCGGCCAAGGCAAATCCTTCCAAAGCCTCAAGAGCTGTGAAAACGCAGCCAATGGGCTGCGGCGGGCTGCCAAGCCAGAGCTTGGAGGAAAATACTCCTCTGTTCTACAGGCCAAAGGGGTGGGATAAATACCTGGCTATTTAGAGCTCTACATTTCCTATTTCTACCTTTCTGCCTAACATCTATTTCTCTCTGCTTTTCCTCCACAAATGTCTAGGCAATGGCATTTAAATTCAGTCCAATTAGGGTAGACACATGGTTAGCCATTTTCTAGTATCCAAAATAATCTCCCTCCCTATCTCTCTCTCTCTCTCTCTCTCTCTCTCTCTCACATGATGGGAAGCAAATTGCTCTTTGCCGCTAAGGAACGTTTTAGGGGAGCCACAGCAGCGGCAGCTCCTTCTTGGGGAGTATGCTGGGATGCTAGAAAAACTCCCTGAACATCTGCAGCATATCCACAAAGGCAGCCCGGATTGCTGATGTCAGCAAGCAGCGGGGAATTTGGGGTCTGATTGGAGTCAGCGAGGGTGCCAGGCCTTGAGAAGCCCATCTGTAGAGAGTCAAAGCCCATTTTGGTGGCGGTGCTGCTTTCTTGGGTCAAAGTTAGGCTCCAGAATTGCATACTTCAGGGCAGCAGCACAAGGAAGGCCCGGGCAGCATCTGCTGTGCCTTTCCCAGCGCATGGGACGATGTGATCCTGGCAAAGGGGCGTCTGGCATGGCTCGCCAGCAGCTTTTCTCCCCTTCTCCCAGTTTCTCGACCTTCCTGGCACCTCTCCATTTTCTTGCCCCTCACCTGAGCAGGAGTGCTGGCAAGTTTATGCTCCTTTTTCCAGGAGTAGTAGTACTCCACACACTGTGCCACGGTCTTAGTCTGGATCTGTTGTGAAGAGAAAAAGGTGTCGGGTGCACTGGGGAAAAAGTAGACTATGGAGTGAAGTAGGAAGTAAAAGCATGAAGTAAATGGAGTAGGGTGTAAAATGAAATCAGCATGGGGAAAGAGAGGCATCATGCAATGTCTTAAACTGTGTCTTAAGCTAGGTGCTAATACACGCAATGCACAGATCAACAACAAATCCATCTAGCACAGTTCTTCTTTGCCCGCTTCACTCCAGTTATGCCAGCACAGCGTCTTGTGGAAGCAGCAGCAGACCTGTGCCACAAGTCTGACAGAATAAAGCTTCATCTTCCAAAAGAGCTTGGAGAAAAGGGCTGGAGAGGCAGGATCATCCTTTTGACACAGGCTTTTGATGTCCCCTTTTGTTGCTACTTGAAGATACTTGGTACTTGAGAAGAGAGAGAGACTGAAGCCCAGTGCTTGTTCCCAGAAATAAGCAAGCTTTCCTGCTGCTGATCTGCTCGGGTAAAGAATGTCCCGTGGCTTTACCTGCTTCTGGATGAGATGAAAATCCTTGCCGTAGGTGTGGAAAGCCTTTTGGAAGGACTCCTTCTCCTCAGGTGTCCATCTATCAGAGCCTGGCAATAAAAAGCAGCGGGTAGGAAAGGGATCCCTTGATCCACACCAAGTAGATCCCACTGGCTGCCAAGAGAAATCGGTCGCAGGCCGTCATTCACGTGTGTGTAGGTGTCTGCTCCCTCAGAAGGCCATGAAGACAAGAGCAGGCATTGCCCGGGGAGAAGGATTGGAAAACAAGTAAAGCTGAAGGACTAGATGCTGGTGCTTTCCCCAGCCGCAGAGGAGACAAAACCTTGTGCTGGTGTTAAGCACAATTTCTTGAAGCAGAAACGCTTGCCACAAGAATGAAGGGGACGGCAGCATCTGTCAGGGACGCAAGAAGCTCTGCTTTGCTTACCTGCGTAATGATAATCAGCCATGGGATGGCCTTGAGCTGTTGCAGGCCCCTCTGAGAGCAGCATCTCCAGAGCCTCCTGCAAGATCAAGAGGGAAAAGGCTTTAGCCGCCCCAGCACATTAAAAATGAGCCAAAAAATCACAGGTGCTGCCTTTCAGCTCCTTTGCCTCTCCAGACATTCAAGCGACTCTATCCCATGTGGGTGGAACACTGTGATTTGCTCCCAGTCCCTAGTTTTTGCTGCCCAACCCTTTGATCCTGGTCCCCGAGAGTGGCCTTTTGCTCACCAACCTAAGGATTTTGCTGCTCCTGCAGCCAGAACGGCCTCAGCTGACTGAGGCTTCTGGGAATTTCCCCTCCAAAGGTCTTAGAGAACCCAGATCTCCAGGCCATTTACAAGGCAGCAGGACCTTCCGCCGCCGCCGCCGCCGCCGCCTCCAGGAGGGAGATTCTCCCTGCTGGAGCCGTTTGGGCTCAGCCCTGACGCAGCTGGAGGAGACCCAGCAGGCAGCAAGTGCTCTGCTCCCTGTTAAGACCCTTCTCCAAGGAGCAGCCAGGAAAGGCTGTCCCAGTGCCCGGGCCTTCTGCATTCCCTGTGCCCTCTTCTCTGCGCCCAAACAGCCGCTTCTTACCGGAACGCTGCCGCGTGCCTGGTGCAGGCAGTGCAGGGCGCGCTCCAGGTTAGCTGCTGCCCCGGGAATGCCACGGGAGCTGGCCATGTCCAACAGTTCTCTTACTGCAAGCACAAGAAAAAACCCACCGAAAGTCAGCCTTGAGGCCAGCAAGGGCAAAGACTGCCATGCAAGGCAGAAGGACAGGCCGGCAGCTAAAGACAGCAGCTTGGAGAGTATGAAAAGGAGAGCAAAGACAGGGCCAGCTGAAGCAAGGGCCCACGCAGTGCTGGCTCTCCCTCCAAAGCAGCTTCTGTAAGAAGAAGTGGGGGCCAATCTCCCCTCTTCCAGTGGCAAACGGCCCTGACCAATTTGGAGAGCAAGGTGCTTGCTCTTTCTCCTTGCCTCTAACACTTCTACATGGGAAGATGGGCGAGACAAGGAGAGAAGCAGAGCCTGCAAAAGGCTGCCTTTTTAGGCAAAAGGAGCCTTTTCAAGACCCAAGTAGCTCAGGGCTGGAAGCAAAGCTTGAAGCAAAGCTACCTCTGTCAGGTTTGTCCATGTCAGAGTCATCCTCCCCCCAGGGCTTCCAGACCAGGGTTGCAGGCTCTTCATCCTCACTTGGTGCTCTGCTCTGCAGCTCTGGGAGCTCAGCCTGAAAGTCGCTGCCAACATTGATGTGTCTAAAGGAAGAAGGAGGTGGAGGTGAGAAAGGCAAGTGGTCAAGAGAGCCTTGCTGTGCACCCACAGGCTTGAACCAATCCCAGCCTGACTGTGAAAGAGCAGTTCTCCTCCTCGCCATTCCTCCAGTTTGCTGTCCTTTAACCCTAGGCCAAAACTCACGGCTGAATCTGGGCTCTTGCTTTCCTTTTCATTGTGCCTCTCCTTTCCACCTGAAAGAGATCAAAGCAATGCTCCAGTTCAAAATCCTTCTGCCAAGGATGTGTCTGTCAGTAGCCTTCTTTCTCATCCTCATCATTGCAAAGCCTGAGCTCCTGTGGCCCAGCTCCTTTCTCTTTGCTGTCATTGCTGCCTTTTTGGCATGGAATGTCCTAGGCAGGACCCTCTAGCAGTCAGCAGCTTCCTCAGGAGGGCAAGCAGAAGGCCATGCACTACTCTCTTCACTCCCGGGGCCACTGAGAAGAGCCAAGAGAATGGCAGGGAAGATGTGCCAGTGCAGGCTTAGGTTGGATAGAAGGAAAAGCTTCTTCAGCCAGAGGCTGCTTGGGCACTGCAACAGCCTCCCCAGGGAAGGGGGCACAGCACCAAGGCTGACTGAGCTCCAAAAGTGTTTGGACACTGCTCTTGGGCACAGGCTGTGATTGTTGAGGCTGCCCCGGGCAGGCCCTGCAGTTGGGCTCAGTGATCTTTCAGAATCCCTTCCAAGCCAGAAAATTCTGTGCTACTGTGATTGTGCTCTTGAGGAGATGGCATTTGACGGCCGCCCCTGAGCATGAGGTAGAACCAGCCCTACATGCACTGAAAAACGAATCTCTAAAGATATTAAAATAGAATGGATCTAGAAGCGATGGAGCTAGGTAAGTAGATAAGAATTGCTGATCCCAGATGGTTTTTGAAGTTGAAAGCCCGTGTTTGAGGAGAAGCCCAGTCAAATGCTTCCATGCCCTGAACGACAGGGATGCCAGAGGAGTAGTGCCATCATTGTGCTGTTTGAAGCTTTGGAGCGGGTGTGAGCAGAGTCAGGGCATAAGGGGATTTGTTGACACTGAAGGCCTGACCTGCTCAGCCAGGAACAATTTGTTTTGGGGTCAGCACAAGATAGTTTGAGGACTGAAATGGGTGCCAAGAACTTTGAATCAGGTCATGCGTGGACGAGGATCTGCAACTGCACTGGGACACCTCTCTAGGTCCTCTATGGAAAGGTCTGTGTTTCCCCTGGAGGCAACATGATTCCTTCAGAAGCTGCACCCTGCTTTCACGTGGAAGCTCGTCTGGGGAAAGTGAGCACGCAGCCTGTGTGTCGTGCTCGGTGGGAGAGGCAGCTGGAGCCTCCTGCCCCTGTGCTAGTGCTGTGAGGGCAAACGGGGATTTTCTTACCTTGGACGGTTCCCAAGTGCTCGGGGGATGCCCGGAGGCAGACGAGGAGACCAGGATGTCGGTGCAGAGGCCGGGTCTGGCGCTGAGTGCAGAAGGCGGCTGGTCAGGGACAGCCCAGGAGCTGATCCTGCAGCTGCTGCTCCAGCAGCGTTCCAGCAAGGGCCGCAGGAGCAGGAGACAACGACAGTTGCTATGGGCACAGCCCAACATTCCATCTAGAAGCCCAGGGGAGCCATGGGACAGAAAGAGGCATGGGCCGCCTTCTGCTGCAAGTTTGCTCTGAGAAGCTTCCCATTGGGCCTTTTCTCCTCAGTCGTCTGATGAGACGGGCAAAAGCAGTGCAGGGACAGCCCTGGCTCTTCCCGGTGCTTCTTTGCAAGGTGCCTCCAGCTGAACGTGCACAGGAGCCTGCCTCTGTGCAAGGGCCCAGACCTCATCTCCTGCCCTGGAGAGCCAGAAGGGCTCCTCTCACTGGCTCTCCTCCAGCTCTGAGAGGAGCTGGAATTTGCAAGTTGTCCAGCGCAGAGCCAGCTCCAAAGCTTCCTCTCAAAGTGGAGGCATTCATCCTGCCCCTTTTCTCAATTCTCCTTTTGCTGCCCAATAATGTCACTGCGTGGTTTCCCTCCTTTGGGCCTCTGAGCTGGTCTCTCACCTCATCACTCCTCCCTTGAAACTTGGAGAAACAGGATGTTTTTCAGGGCAACTGATGGGGACACACACACACACACACAGGGACAGCACACGGGCATTTCTCTAGCAAACATTGATGCAGAATTTCTAGATCCCTCTTCCAGCTCCCTTGGAGAAGCTCGGTGGTTGTCCCAAAAGACTCTGGCATTCCTCTAAGGAAGCAACACTAACAGAATTACCTTTCCACACTGCTGGCCTTCACATTGCTTTTAATGCCTAGATGGCCGATATGACAAAAGCCAGGCAGCTTTGCTGCTTTCCTGCCTGTCCTTAAGGAAAAGCAAATCTTGCTTCAGTCCCAATCTTGCTTCCTTCCCAGCCTGCATGTTACCCACTGGCCAGCAAACTGAGGGGGCAGCTGGAACAAGTCCCACTGCAAGGCAGATACTTTGTAGCCTCCAAAGCCCACCTGCACCGGCTCCATCAGACAAGGGCAAGCTTCCCTGGGCTTCCCAGAAGCAGCCTGGCAATTGCCCCCTCCCTCGCCCCCTCTGCACCCTCCACAGCCACTGCCACCAAAGCCTTGCTAGGCAGAGCCATTTGCTGGCCTCGATAAAAGAGTGACTTGGATTCTTCTTTGGCGCAAGTGCCCCAGCTGTGACAAGTCAGAGGATAATGATCACACCCGCTCGGCTTTAGCTAAGGAGATTGCTGGAGGCCCAGAGCGGGACACTGGTCCTTTCAGGAGAAACTGCAACTGAACTAGCCATGCCTTTGTGGTGCATGCGGATAGGAATTGGATAGAATCGGAGGGCTTAGAAATGTCCTCCAAGCTGGTCAGCTCCATCAGTCCCCCAAAATGAAAGAAAGTTATCTGGCTGGGCTCCAAAAAGGACTCAACCCGCTGCTTTTATGCCAGAAAATATGGTGAGACCAGACCACTCATCTAGATGCAATTCAGTGAATTAAACAAAGCCTCCCTTTCCACTCCCAGCTGATGTTGATGTTGAGGAATCAAAGGCTGAAGCCCCAGCGGTATTTCACTGGCAGTAAAGGAGACACACCTCAGGAAGTGCTGCCAGCTGAGCAAGGGGCTGGGCCTGGGGGAGGTGGTGCCTGCCCAGATTCTTCTCTCAGGGCAAGTGCCCTCTTTGCAACACCAGGCAAATGGAACAAACATTGCCGGAGTGATTTCATACAGACAAAAAGACAAAATGGAACAAATTTGGTTAAATGATAAAGACCCATTGGCTCTCCACAAAGGCAAAATGACAAAAGGCAGAGCATAGACAACACCCAACCTTTGAAATTTATTGAGAAATCTAAGAAAACTAATGACTCTCCAATAATACTAATGGATCTTAACTACTAAATTGAGGAGGTTCCTAAAATGTAAACTAACTAAGTAGAAGATGAAACTACCCTAAAAGCTTAAAAAACAGTCCTATTCCTATCTAGTCCTATTGATACCTAACTCTTGCTAGCCCTGGACAACCTGCAGGGTTGTCTAATTTCAAAGTCTTTTCTTCTTGGGGAGAGGCTCTGCTTCCTTCCGAGGCCGATGTCTTCTGCTGTGGTTGTTCCTTTCTTTCATGGTTTCAAACACCCTGCAAGATAGGAAACAAACCATCCATTGCTGACGCTAGTACACACCATGAAAGCAAGTGCCGAGATCTCCGTTTGAGTATGAATTTCTGTCTTTTCGGGCAGTGGCACATTTGTCAATTGATCAGCACCATGAGTCTGATCCTTCTACTTTCAATGCCTTGAAATGTCTTCCTCCTTTTGCTGCGTCCTCTTTTGAATTTGATCAGCAGCATCAAACCAAGCTTTGATGGATCTATTCCTACTTGTATCAACTGTGTCTTGTTGGGGCACGGCAAGGTTTCATTGTGAAGGCTGGGTTTTACCTGAGCTCTTTGGGTTTCAGGTGGGTGTTAAGCTTGAGCATGGCTGCCAGGGGCGATGCTGCAGGTGCCCCCAGCTTCCCCTGCGGTGCCTTTGAAAAGGGTCAGCCCCTTTTAGTCCATAGGCGCAGCTGTGAGCAGAAAGAGGAGGAACTTACGCACCGTTTGCACTGCCCGCAGGGAAAGGGGCCTCCCGCCGAAGGGGGCGGCTGGCGAGGTTGGCAGCAGGGACACTCGGCGCTGCGAGCCCTCTTGCGGCTTCTCTTCCCTGTCTCCCCGTTCTCCTTTCTGGGAGGGCTTTTCCTCCTCTTTGCTTTGCCCACACTCTGGAAATCAAAGAGTCCTTATCAATGCTTCCTTCCTCTCACAAAGCTGGAAATCAGAGCATCCAGCACAAACATCTATCGGCCAAGGCAAATCCTTCCAAAGCCTCAAGAGCTGTGAAAACGCAGCCAATGGGCTGCGGCGGGCTGCCAAGCCAGAGCTTGGAGGAAAATACTCCTCTGTTCTACAGGCCAAAGGGGTGGGATAAATACCTGGCTATTTAGAGCTCTACATTTCCTATTTCTACCTTTCTGCCTAACATCTATTTCTCTCTGCTTTTCCTCCACAAATGTCTAGGCAATGGCATTTAAATTCAGTCCAATTAGGGTAGACACATGGTTAGCCATTTTCTAGTATCCAAAATAATCTCCCTCCCTATCTCTCTCTCTCTCTCTCTCTCTCTCTCTCTCACATGATGGGAAGCAAATTGCTCTTTGCCGCTAAGGAACGTTTTAGGGGAGCCACAGCACCGGCAGCTCCTTCTTGGGGAGTATGCTGGGATGCTAGAAAAACTCCCTGAACATCTGCAGCATATCCACAAAGGCAGCCCGGATTGCTGATGTCAGCAAGCAGCGGGGAATTTGGGGTCTGATTGGAGTCAGCGAGGGTGCCAGGCCTTGAGAAGCCCATCTGTAGAGAGTCAAAGCCCATTTTGGTGGCGGTGCTGCTTTCTTGGGTCAAAGTTAGGCTCCAGAATTGCATACTTCAGGGCAGCAGCACAAGGAAGGCCCGGGCAGCATCTGCTGTGCCTTTCCCAGCGCATGGGACGATGTGATCCTGGCAAAGGGGCGTCTGGCATGGCTCGCCAGCAGCTTTTCTCCCCTTCTCCCAGTTTCTCGACCTTCCTGGCACCTCTCCATTTTCTTGCCCCTCACCTGAGCAGGAGTGCTGGCAAGTTTATGCTCCTTTTTCCAGGAGTAGTAGTACTCCACACACTGTGCCACGGTCTTAGTCTGGATCTGTTGTGAAGAGAAAAAGGTGTCGGGTGCACTGGGGAAAAAGTAGACTATGGAGTGAAGTAGGAAGTAAAAGCATGAAGTAAATGGAGTAGGGTGTAAAATGAAATCAGCATGGGGAAAGAGAGGCATCATGCAATGTCTTAAACTGTGTCTTAAGCTAGGTGCTAATACACGCAATGCACAGATCAACAACAAATCCATCTAGCACAGTTCTTCTTTGCCCGCTTCACTCCAGTTATGCCAGCACAGCGTCTTGTGGAAGCAGCAGCAGACCTGTGCCACAAGTCTGACAGAATAAAGCTTCATCTTCCAAAAGAGCTTGGAGAAAAGGGCTGGAGAGGCAGGATCATCCTTTTGACACAGGCTTTTGATGTCCCCTTTTGTTGCTACTTGAAGATACTTGGTACTTGAGAAGAGAGAGAGACTGAAGCCCAGTGCTTGTTCCCAGAAATAAGCAAGCTTTCCTGCTGCTGATCTGCTCGGGTAAAGAATGTCCCGTGGCTTTACCTGCTTCTGGATGAGATGAAAATCCTTGCCGTAGGTGTGGAAAGCCTTTTGGAAGGACTCCTTCTCCTCAGGTGTCCATCTATCAGAGCCTGGCAATAAAAAGCAGCGGGTAGGAAAGGGATCCCTTGATCCACACCAAGTAGATCCCACTGGCTGCCAAGAGAAATCGGTCGCAGGCCGTCATTCACGTGTGTGTAGGTGTCTGCTCCCTCAGAAGGCCATGAAGACAAGAGCAGGCATTGCCCGGGGAGAAGGATTGGAAAACAAGTAAAGCTGAAGGACTAGATGCTGGTGCTTTCCCCAGCCGCAGAGGAGACAAAACCTTGTGCTGGTGTTAAGCACAATTTCTTGAAGCAGAAACGCTTGCCACAAGAATGAAGGGGACGGCAGCATCTGTCAGGGACGCAAGAAGCTCTGCTTTGCTTACCTGCGTAATGATAATCAGCCATGGGATGGCCTTGAGCTGTTGCAGGCCCCTCTGAGAGCAGCATCTCCAGAGCCTCCTGCAAGATCAAGAGGGAAAAGGCTTTAGCCGCCCCAGCACATTAAAAATGAGCCAAAAAATCACAGGTGCTGCCTTTCAGCTCCTTTGCCTCTCCAGACATTCAAGCGACTCTATCCCATGTGGGTGGAACACTGTGATTTGCTCCCAGTCCCTAGTTTTTGCTGCCCAACCCTTTGATCCTGGTCCCCGAGAGTGGCCTTTTGCTCACCAACCTAAGGATTTTGCTGCTCCTGCAGCCAGAACGGCCTCAGCTGACTGAGGCTTCTGGGAATTTCCCCTCCAAAGGTCTTAGAGAACCCAGATCTCCAGGCCATTTACAAGGCAGCAGGACCTTCCGCCGCCGCCGCCGCCGCCGCCTCCAGGAGGGAGATTCTCCCTGCTGGAGCCCTTTGGGCTCAGCCCTGACGCAGCTGGAGGAGACCCAGCAGGCAGCAAGTGCTCTGCTCCCTGTTAAGACCCTTCTCCAAGGAGCAGCCAGGAAAGGCTGTCCCAGTGCCCGGGCCTTCTGCATTCCCTGTGCCCTCTTCTCTGCGCCCAAACAGCCGCTTCTTACCGGAACGCTGCCGCGTGCCTGGTGCAGGCAGTGCAGGGCGCGCTCCAGGTTAGCTGCTGCCCCGGGAATGCCACGGGAGCTGGCCATGTCCAACAGTTCTCTTACTGCAAGCACAAGAAAAAACCCACCGAAAGTCAGCCTTGAGGCCAGCAAGGGCAAAGACTGCCATGCAAGGCAGAAGGACAGGCCGGCAGCTAAAGACAGCAGCTTGGAGAGTATGAAAAGGAGAGCAAAGACAGGGCCAGCTGAAGCAAGGGCCCACGCAGTGCTGGCTCTCCCTCCAAAGCAGCTTCTGTAAGAAGAAGTGGGGGCCAATCTCCCCTCTTCCAGTGGCAAACGGCCCTGACCAATTTGGAGAGCAAGGTGCTTGCTCTTTCTCCTTGCCTCTAACACTTCTACATGGGAAGATGGGCGAGACAAGGAGAGAAGCAGAGCCTGCAAAAGGCTGCCTTTTTAGGCAAAAGGAGCCTTTTCAAGACCCAAGTAGCTCAGGGCTGGAAGCAAAGCTTGAAGCAAAGCTACCTCTGTCAGGTTTGTCCATGTCAGAGTCATCCTCCCCCCAGGGCTTCCAGACCAGGGTTGCAGGCTCTTCATCCTCACTTGGTGCTCTGCTCTGCAGCTCTGGGAGCTCAGCCTGAAAGTCGCTGCCAACATTGATGTGTCTAAAGGAAGAAGGAGGTGGAGGTGAGAAAGGCAAGTGGTCAAGAGAGCCTTGCTGTGCACCCACAGGCTTGAACCAATCCCAGCCTGACTGTGAAAGAGCAGTTCTCCTCCTCGCCATTCCTCCAGTTTGCTGTCCTTTAACCCTAGGCCAAAACTCACGGCTGAATCTGGGCTCTTGCTTTCCTTTTCATTGTGCCTCTCCTTTCCACCTGAAAGAGATCAAAGCAATGCTCCAGTTCAAAATCCTTCTGCCAAGGATGTGTCTGTCAGTAGCCTTCTTTCTCATCCTCATCATTGCAAAGCCTGAGCTCCTGTGGCCCAGCTCCTTTCTCTTTGCTGTCATTGCTGCCTTTTTGGCATGGAATGTCCTAGGCAGGACCCTCTAGCAGTCAGCAGCTTCCTCAGGAGGGCAAGCAGAAGGCCATGCACTACTCTCTTCACTCCCGGGGCCACTGAGAAGAGCCAAGAGAATGGCAGGGAAGATGTGCCAGTGCAGGCTTAGGTTGGATAGAAGGAAAAGCTTCTTCAGCCAGAGGCTGCTTGGGCACTGCAACAGCCTCCCCAGGGAAGGGGGCACAGCACCAAGGCTGACTGAGCTCCAAAAGTGTTTGGACACTGCTCTTGGGCACAGGCTGTGATTGTTGAGGCTGCCCCGGGCAGGCCCTGCAGTTGGGCTCAGTGATCTTTCAGAATCCCTTCCAAGCCAGAAAATTCTGTGCTACTGTGATTGTGCTCTTGAGGAGATGGCATTTGACGGCCGCCCCTGAGCATGAGGTAGAACCAGCCCTACATGCACTGAAAAACGAATCTCTAAAGATATTAAAATAGAATGGATCTAGAAGCGATGGAGCTAGGTAAGTAGATAAGAATTGCTGATCCCAGATGGTTTTTGAAGTTGAAAGCCCGTGTTTGAGGAGAAGCCCAGTCAAATGCTTCCATGCCCTGAACGACAGGGATGCCAGAGGAGTAGTGCCATCATTGTGCTGTTTGAAGCTTTGGAGCGGGTGTGAGCAGAGTCAGGGCATAAGGGGATTTGTTGACACTGAAGGCCTGACCTGCTCAGCCAGGAACAATTTGTTTTGGGGTCAGCACAAGATAGTTTGAGGACTGAAATGGGTGCCAAGAACTTTGAATCAGGTCATGCGTGGACGAGGATCTGCAACTGCACTGGGACACCTCTCTAGGTCCTCTATGGAAAGGTCTGTGTTTCCCCTGGAGGCAACATGATTCCTTCAGAAGCTGCACCCTGCTTTCACGTGGAAGCTCGTCTGGGGAAAGTGAGCACGCAGCCTGTGTGTCGTGCTCGGTGGGAGAGGCAGCTGGAGCCTCCTGCCCCTGTGCTAGTGCTGTGAGGGCAAACGGGGATTTTCTTACCTTGGACGGTTCCCAAGTGCTCGGGGGATGCCCGGAGGCAGACGAGGAGACCAGGATGTCGGTGCAGAGGCCGGGTCTGGCGCTGAGTGCAGAAGGCGGCTGGTCAGGGACAGCCCAGGAGCTGATCCTGCAGCTGCTGCTCCAGCAGCGTTCCAGCAAGGGCCGCAGGAGCAGGAGACAACGACAGTTGCTATGGGCACAGCCCAACATTCCATCTAGAAGCCCAGGGGAGCCATGGGACAGAAAGAGGCATGGGCCGCCTTCTGCTGCAAGTTTGCTCTGAGAAGCTTCCCATTGGGCCTTTTCTCCTCAGTCGTCTGATGAGACGGGCAAAAGCAGTGCAGGGACAGCCCTGGCTCTTCCCGGTGCTTCTTTGCAAGGTGCCTCCAGCTGAAGGTGCACAGGAGCCTGCCTCTGTGCAAGGGCCCAGACCTCATCTCCTGCCCTGGAGAGCCAGAAGGGCTCCTCCCACTGGCTCTCCTCCAGCTCTGAGAGGAGCTGGAATTTGCAAGTTGTCCAGCGCAGAGCCAGCTCCAAAGCTTCCTCTCAAAGTGGAGGCATTCATCCTGCCCCTTTTCTCAATTCTCCTTTTGCTGCCCAATAATGTCACTGCGTGGTTTCCCTCCTTTGGGCCTCTGAGCTGGTCTCTCACCTCATCACTCCTCCCTTGAAACTTGGAGAAACAGGATGTTTTTCAGGGCAACTGATGGGGACACACACACACACACACAGGGACAGCACACGGGCATTTCTCTAGCAAACATTGATGCAGAATTTCTAGATCCCTCTTCCAGCTCCCTTGGAGAAGCTCGGTGGTTGTCCCAAAAGACTCTGGCATTCCTCTAAGGAAGCAACACTAACAGAATTACCTTTCCACACTGCTGGCCTTCACATTGCTTTTAATGCCTAGATGGCCGATATGACAAAAGCCAGGCAGCTTTGCTGCTTTCCTGCCTGTCCTTAAGGAAAAGCAAATCTTGCTTCAGTCCCAATCTTGCTTCCTTCCCAGCCTGCATGTTACCCACTGGCCAGCAAACTGAGGGGGCAGCTGGAACAAGTCCCACTGCAAGGCAGATACTTTGTAGCCTCCAAAGCCCACCTGCACCGGCTCCATCAGACAAGGGCAAGCTTCCCTGGGCTTCCCAGAAGCAGCCTGGCAATTGCCCCCTCCCTCGCCCCCTCTGCACCCTCCACAGCCACTGCCACCAAAGCCTTGCTAGGCAGAGCCATTTGCTGGCCTCGATAAAAGAGTGACTTGGATTCTTCTTTGGCGCAAGTGCCCCAGCTGTGACAAGTCAGAGGATAATGATCACACCCGCTCGGCTTTAGCTAAGGAGATTGCTGGAGGCCCAGAGCGGGACACTGGTCCTTTCAGGAGAAACTGCAACTGAACTAGCCATGCCTTTGTGGTGCATGCGGATAGGAATTGGATAGAATCGGAGGGCTTAGAAATGTCCTCCAAGCTGGTCAGCTCCATCAGTCCCCCAAAATGAAAGAAAGTTATCTGGCTGGGCTCCAAAAAGGACTCAACCCGCTGCTTTTATGCCAGAAAATATGGTGAGACCAGACCACTCATCTAGATGCAATTCAGTGAATTAAACAAAGCCTCCCTTTCCACTCCCAGCTGATGTTGATGTTGAGGAATCAAAGGCTGAAGCCCCAGCGGTATTTCACTGGCAGTAAAGGAGACACACCTCAGGAAGTGCTGCCAGCTGAGCAAGGGGCTGGGCCTGGGGGAGGTGGTGCCTGCCCAGATTCTTCTCTCAGGGCAAGTGCCCTCTTTGCAACACCAGGCAAATGGAACAAACATTGCCGGAGTGATTTCATACAGACAAAAAGACAAAATGGAACAAATTTGGTTAAATGATAAAGACCCATTGGCTCTCCACAAAGGCAAAATGACAAAAGGCAGAGCATAGACAACACCCAACCTTTGAAATTTATTGAGAAATCTAAGAAAACTAATGACTCTCCAATAATACTAATGGATCTTAACTACTAAATTGAGGAGGTTCCTAAAATGTAAACTAACTAAGTAGAAGATGAAACTACCCTAAAAGCTTAAAAAACAGTCCTATTCCTATCTAGTCCTATTGATACCTAACTCTTGCTAGCCCTGGACAACCTGCAGGGTTGTCTAATTTCAAAGTCTTTTCTTCTTGGGGAGAGGCTCTGCTTCCTTCCGAGGCCGATGTCTTCTGCTGTGGTTGTTCCTTTCTTTCATGGTTTCAAACACCCTGCAAGATAGGAAACAAACCATCCATTGCTGACGCTAGTACACACCATGAAAGCAAGTGCCGAGATCTCCGTTTGAGTATGAATTTCTGTCTTTTCGGGCAGTGGCACATTTGTCAATTGATCAGCACCATGAGTCTGATCCTTCTACTTTCAATGCCTTGAAATGTCTTCCTCCTTTTGCTGCGTCCTCTTTTGAATTTGATCAGCAGCATCAAACCAAGCTTTGATGGATCTATTCCTACTTGTATCAACTGTGTCTTGTTGGGGCACGGCAAGGTTTCATTGTGAAGGCTGGGTTTTACCTGAGCTCTTTGGGTTTCAGGTGGGTGTTAAGCTTGAGCATGGCTGCCAGGGGCGATGCTGCAGGTGCCCCCAGCTTCCCCTGCGGTGCCTTTGAAAAGGGTCAGCCCCTTTTAGTCCATAGGCGCAGCTGTGAGCAGAAAGAGGAGGAACTTACGCACCGTTTGCACTGCCCGCAGGGAAAGGGGCCTCCCGCCGAAGGGGGCGGCTGGCGAGGTTGGCAGCAGGGACACTCGGCGCTGCGAGCCCTCTTGCGGCTTCTCTTCCCTGTCTCCCCGTTCTCCTTTCTGGGAGGGCTTTTCCTCCTCTTTGCTTTGCCCACACTCTGGAAATCAAAGAGTCCTTATCAATGCTTCCTTCCTCTCACAAAGCTGGAAATCAGAGCATCCAGCACAAACATCTATCGGCCAAGGCAAATCCTTCCAAAGCCTCAAGAGCTGTGAAAACGCAGCCAATGGGCTGCGGCGGGCTGCCAAGCCAGAGCTTGGAGGAAAATACTCCTCTGTTCTACAGGCCAAAGGGGTGGGATAAATACCTGGCTATTTAGAGCTCTACATTTCCTATTTCTACCTTTCTGCCTAACATCTATTTCTCTCTGCTTTTCCTCCACAAATGTCTAGGCAATGGCATTTAAATTCAGTCCAATTAGGGTAGACACATGGTTAGCCATTTTCTAGTATCCAAAATAATCTCCCTCCCTATCTCTCTCTCTCTCTCTCTCTCTCTCTCTCTCACATGATGGGAAGCAAATTGCTCTTTGCCGCTAAGGAACGTTTTAGGGGAGCCACAGCACCGGCAGCTCCTTCTTGGGGAGTATGCTGGGATGCTAGAAAAACTCCCTGAACATCTGCAGCATATCCACAAAGGCAGCCCGGATTGCTGATGTCAGCAAGCAGCGGGGAATTTGGGGTCTGATTGGAGTCAGCGAGGGTGCCAGGCCTTGAGAAGCCCATCTGTAGAGAGTCAAAGCCCATTTTGGTGGCGGTGCTGCTTTCTTGGGTCAAAGTTAGGCTCCAGAATTGCATACTTCAGGGCAGCAGCACAAGGAAGGCCCGGGCAGCATCTGCTGTGCCTTTCCCAGCGCATGGGACGATGTGATCCTGGCAAAGGGGCGTCTGGCATGGCTCGCCAGCAGCTTTTCTCCCCTTCTCCCAGTTTCTCGACCTTCCTGGCACCTCTCCATTTTCTTGCCCCTCACCTGAGCAGGAGTGCTGGCAAGTTTATGCTCCTTTTTCCAGGAGTAGTAGTACTCCACACACTGTGCCACGGTCTTAGTCTGGATCTGTTGTGAAGAGAAAAAGGTGTCGGGTGCACTGGGGAAAAAGTAGACTATGGAGTGAAGTAGGAAGTAAAAGCATGAAGTAAATGGAGTAGGGTGTAAAATGAAATCAGCATGGGGAAAGAGAGGCATCATGCAATGTCTTAAACTGTGTCTTAAGCTAGGTGCTAATACACGCAATGCACAGATCAACAACAAATCCATCTAGCACAGTTCTTCTTTGCCCGCTTCACTCCAGTTATGCCAGCACAGCGTCTTGTGGAAGCAGCAGCAGACCTGTGCCACAAGTCTGACAGAATAAAGCTTCATCTTCCAAAAGAGCTTGGAGAAAAGGGCTGGAGAGGCAGGATCATCCTTTTGACACAGGCTTTTGATGTCCCCTTTTGTTGCTACTTGAAGATACTTGGTACTTGAGAAGAGAGAGAGACTGAAGCCCAGTGCTTGTTCCCAGAAATAAGCAAGCTTTCCTGCTGCTGATCTGCTCGGGTAAAGAATGTCCCGTGGCTTTACCTGCTTCTGGATGAGATGAAAATCCTTGCCGTAGGTGTGGAAAGCCTTTTGGAAGGACTCCTTCTCCTCAGGTGTCCATCTATCAGAGCCTGGCAATAAAAAGCAGCGGGTAGGAAAGGGATCCCTTGATCCACACCAAGTAGATCCCACTGGCTGCCAAGAGAAATCGGTCGCAGGCCGTCATTCACGTGTGTGTAGGTGTCTGCTCCCTCAGAAGGCCATGAAGACAAGAGCAGGCATTGCCCGGGGAGAAGGATTGGAAAACAAGTAAAGCTGAAGGACTAGATGCTGGTGCTTTCCCCAGCCGCAGAGGAGACAAAACCTTGTGCTGGTGTTAAGCACAATTTCTTGAAGCAGAAACGCTTGCCACAAGAATGAAGGGGACGGCAGCATCTGTCAGGGACGCAAGAAGCTCTGCTTTGCTTACCTGCGTAATGATAATCAGCCATGGGATGGCCTTGAGCTGTTGCAGGCCCCTCTGAGAGCAGCATCTCCAGAGCCTCCTGCAAGATCAAGAGGGAAAAGGCTTTAGCCGCCCCAGCACATTAAAAATGAGCCAAAAAATCACAGGTGCTGCCTTTCAGCTCCTTTGCCTCTCCAGACATTCAAGCGACTCTATCCCATGTGGGTGGAACACTGTGATTTGCTCCCAGTCCCTAGTTTTTGCTGCCCAACCCTTTGATCCTGGTCCCCGAGAGTGGCCTTTTGCTCACCAACCTAAGGATTTTGCTGCTCCTGCAGCCAGAACGGCCTCAGCTGACTGAGGCTTCTGGGAATTTCCCCTCCAAAGGTCTTAGAGAACCCAGATCTCCAGGCCATTTACAAGGCAGCAGGACCTTCCGCCGCCGCCGCCGCCGCCGCCTCCAGGAGGGAGATTCTCCCTGCTGGAGCCCTTTGGGCTCAGCCCTGACGCAGCTGGAGGAGACCCAGCAGGCAGCAAGTGCTCTGCTCCCTGTTAAGACCCTTCTCCAAGGAGCAGCCAGGAAAGGCTGTCCCAGTGCCCGGGCCTTCTGCATTCCCTGTGCCCTCTTCTCTGCGCCCAAACAGCCGCTTCTTACCGGAACGCTGCCGCGTGCCTGGTGCAGGCAGTGCAGGGCGCGCTCCAGGTTAGCTGCTGCCCCGGGAATGCCACGGGAGCTGGCCATGTCCAACAGTTCTCTTACTGCAAGCACAAGAAAAAACCCACCGAAAGTCAGCCTTGAGGCCAGCAAGGGCAAAGACTGCCATGCAAGGCAGAAGGACAGGCCGGCAGCTAAAGACAGCAGCTTGGAGAGTATGAAAAGGAGAGCAAAGACAGGGCCAGCTGAAGCAAGGGCCCACGCAGTGCTGGCTCTCCCTCCAAAGCAGCTTCTGTAAGAAGAAGTGGGGGCCAATCTCCCCTCTTCCAGTGGCAAACGGCCCTGACCAATTTGGAGAGCAAGGTGCTTGCTCTTTCTCCTTGCCTCTAACACTTCTACATGGGAAGATGGGCGAGACAAGGAGAGAAGCAGAGCCTGCAAAAGGCTGCCTTTTTAGGCAAAAGGAGCCTTTTCAAGACCCAAGTAGCTCAGGGCTGGAAGCAAAGCTTGAAGCAAAGCTACCTCTGTCAGGTTTGTCCATGTCAGAGTCATCCTCCCCCCAGGGCTTCCAGACCAGGGTTGCAGGCTCTTCATCCTCACTTGGTGCTCTGCTCTGCAGCTCTGGGAGCTCAGCCTGAAAGTCGCTGCCAACATTGATGTGTCTAAAGGAAGAAGGAGGTGGAGGTGAGAAAGGCAAGTGGTCAAGAGAGCCTTGCTGTGCACCCACAGGCTTGAACCAATCCCAGCCTGACTGTGAAAGAGCAGTTCTCCTCCTCGCCATTCCTCCAGTTTGCTGTCCTTTAACCCTAGGCCAAAACTCACGGCTGAATCTGGGCTCTTGCTTTCCTTTTCATTGTGCCTCTCCTTTCCACCTGAAAGAGATCAAAGCAATGCTCCAGTTCAAAATCCTTCTGCCAAGGATGTGTCTGTCAGTAGCCTTCTTTCTCATCCTCATCATTGCAAAGCCTGAGCTCCTGTGGCCCAGCTCCTTTCTCTTTGCTGTCATTGCTGCCTTTTTGGCATGGAATGTCCTAGGCAGGACCCTCTAGCAGTCAGCAGCTTCCTCAGGAGGGCAAGCAGAAGGCCATGCACTACTCTCTTCACTCCCGGGGCCACTGAGAAGAGCCAAGAGAATGGCAGGGAAGATGTGCCAGTGCAGGCTTAGGTTGGATAGAAGGAAAAGCTTCTTCAGCCAGAGGCTGCTTGGGCACTGCAACAGCCTCCCCAGGGAAGGGGGCACAGCACCAAGGCTGACTGAGCTCCAAAAGTGTTTGGACACTGCTCTTGGGCACAGGCTGTGATTGTTGAGGCTGCCCCGGGCAGGCCCTGCAGTTGGGCTCAGTGATCTTTCAGAATCCCTTCCAAGCCAGAAAATTCTGTGCTACTGTGATTGTGCTCTTGAGGAGATGGCATTTGACGGCCGCCCCTGAGCATGAGGTAGAACCAGCCCTACATGCACTGAAAAACGAATCTCTAAAGATATTAAAATAGAATGGATCTAGAAGCGATGGAGCTAGGTAAGTAGATAAGAATTGCTGATCCCAGATGGTTTTTGAAGTTGAAAGCCCGTGTTTGAGGAGAAGCCCAGTCAAATGCTTCCATGCCCTGAACGACAGGGATGCCAGAGGAGTAGTGCCATCATTGTGCTGTTTGAAGCTTTGGAGCGGGTGTGAGCAGAGTCAGGGCATAAGGGGATTTGTTGACACTGAAGGCCTGACCTGCTCAGCCAGGAACAATTTGTTTTGGGGTCAGCACAAGATAGTTTGAGGACTGAAATGGGTGCCAAGAACTTTGAATCAGGTCATGCGTGGACGAGGATCTGCAACTGCACTGGGACACCTCTCTAGGTCCTCTATGGAAAGGTCTGTGTTTCCCCTGGAGGCAACATGATTCCTTCAGAAGCTGCACCCTGCTTTCACGTGGAAGCTCGTCTGGGGAAAGTGAGCACGCAGCCTGTGTGTCGTGCTCGGTGGGAGAGGCAGCTGGAGCCTCCTGCCCCTGTGCTAGTGCTGTGAGGGCAAACGGGGATTTTCTTACCTTGGACGGTTCCCAAGTGCTCGGGGGATGCCCGGAGGCAGACGAGGAGACCAGGATGTCGGTGCAGAGGCCGGGTCTGGCGCTGAGTGCAGAAGGCGGCTGGTCAGGGACAGCCCAGGAGCTGATCCTGCAGCTGCTGCTCCAGCAGCGTTCCAGCAAGGGCCGCAGGAGCAGGAGACAACGACAGTTGCTATGGGCACAGCCCAACATTCCATCTAGAAGCCCAGGGGAGCCATGGGACAGAAAGAGGCATGGGCCGCCTTCTGCTGCAAGTTTGCTCTGAGAAGCTTCCCATTGGGCCTTTTCTCCTCAGTCGTCTGATGAGACGGGCAAAAGCAGTGCAGGGACAGCCCTGGCTCTTCCCGGTGCTTCTTTGCAAGGTGCCTCCAGCTGAAGGTGCACAGGAGCCTGCCTCTGTGCAAGGGCCCAGACCTCATCTCCTGCCCTGGAGAGCCAGAAGGGCTCCTCCCACTGGCTCTCCTCCAGCTCTGAGAGGAGCTGGAATTTGCAAGTTGTCCAGCGCAGAGCCAGCTCCAAAGCTTCCTCTCAAAGTGGAGGCATTCATCCTGCCCCTTTTCTCAATTCTCCTTTTGCTGCCCAATAATGTCACTGCGTGGTTTCCCTCCTTTGGGCCTCTGAGCTGGTCTCTCACCTCATCACTCCTCCCTTGAAACTTGGAGAAACAGGATGTTTTTCAGGGCAACTGATGGGGACACACACACACACACACAGGGACAGCACACGGGCATTTCTCTAGCAAACATTGATGCAGAATTTCTAGATCCCTCTTCCAGCTCCCTTGGAGAAGCTCGGTGGTTGTCCCAAAAGACTCTGGCATTCCTCTAAGGAAGCAACACTAACAGAATTACCTTTCCACACTGCTGGCCTTCACATTGCTTTTAATGCCTAGATGGCCGATATGACAAAAGCCAGGCAGCTTTGCTGCTTTCCTGCCTGTCCTTAAGGAAAAGCAAATCTTGCTTCAGTCCCAATCTTGCTTCCTTCCCAGCCTGCATGTTACCCACTGGCCAGCAAACTGAGGGGGCAGCTGGAACAAGTCCCACTGCAAGGCAGATACTTTGTAGCCTCCAAAGCCCACCTGCACCGGCTCCATCAGACAAGGGCAAGCTTCCCTGGGCTTCCCAGAAGCAGCCTGGCAATTGCCCCCTCCCTCGCCCCCTCTGCACCCTCCACAGCCACTGCCACCAAAGCCTTGCTAGGCAGAGCCATTTGCTGGCCTCGATAAAAGAGTGACTTGGATTCTTCTTTGGCGCAAGTGCCCCAGCTGTGACAAGTCAGAGGATAATGATCACACCCGCTCGGCTTTAGCTAAGGAGATTGCTGGAGGCCCAGAGCGGGACACTGGTCCTTTCAGGAGAAACTGCAACTGAACTAGCCATGCCTTTGTGGTGCATGCGGATAGGAATTGGATAGAATCGGAGGGCTTAGAAATGTCCTCCAAGCTGGTCAGCTCCATCAGTCCCCCAAAATGAAAGAAAGTTATCTGGCTGGGCTCCAAAAAGGACTCAACCCGCTGCTTTTATGCCAGAAAATATGGTGAGACCAGACCACTCATCTAGATGCAATTCAGTGAATTAAACAAAGCCTCCCTTTCCACTCCCAGCTGATGTTGATGTTGAGGAATCAAAGGCTGAAGCCCCAGCGGTATTTCACTGGCAGTAAAGGAGACACACCTCAGGAAGTGCTGCCAGCTGAGCAAGGGGCTGGGCCTGGGGGAGGTGGTGCCTGCCCAGATTCTTCTCTCAGGGCAAGTGCCCTCTTTGCAACACCAGGCAAATGGAACAAACATTGCCGGAGTGATTTCATACAGACAAAAAGACAAAATGGAACAAATTTGGTTAAATGATAAAGACCCATTGGCTCTCCACAAAGGCAAAATGACAAAAGGCAGAGCATAGACAACACCCAACCTTTGAAATTTATTGAGAAATCTAAGAAAACTAATGACTCTCCAATAATACTAATGGATCTTAACTACTAAATTGAGGAGGTTCCTAAAATGTAAACTAACTAAGTAGAAGATGAAACTACCCTAAAAGCTTAAAAAACAGTCCTATTCCTATCTAGTCCTATTGATACCTAACTCTTGCTAGCCCTGGACAACCTGCAGGGTTGTCTAATTTCAAAGTCTTTTCTTCTTGGGGAGAGGCTCTGCTTCCTTCCGAGGCCGATGTCTTCTGCTGTGGTTGTTCCTTTCTTTCATGGTTTCAAACACCCTGCAAGATAGGAAACAAACCATCCATTGCTGACGCTAGTACACACCATGAAAGCAAGTGCCGAGATCTCCGTTTGAGTATGAATTTCTGTCTTTTCGGGCAGTGGCACATTTGTCAATTGATCAGCACCATGAGTCTGATCCTTCTACTTTCAATGCCTTGAAATGTCTTCCTCCTTTTGCTGCGTCCTCTTTTGAATTTGATCAGCAGCATCAAACCAAGCTTTGATGGATCTATTCCTACTTGTATCAACTGTGTCTTGTTGGGGCACGGCAAGGTTTCATTGTGAAGGCTGGGTTTTACCTGAGCTCTTTGGGTTTCAGGTGGGTGTTAAGCTTGAGCATGGCTGCCAGGGGCGATGCTGCAGGTGCCCCCAGCTTCCCCTGCGGTGCCTTTGAAAAGGGTCAGCCCCTTTTAGTCCATAGGCGCAGCTGTGAGCAGAAAGAGGAGGAACTTACGCACCGTTTGCACTGCCCGCAGGGAAAGGGGCCTCCCGCCGAAGGGGGCGGCTGGCGAGGTTGGCAGCAGGGACACTCGGCGCTGCGAGCCCTCTTGCGGCTTCTCTTCCCTGTCTCCCCGTTCTCCTTTCTGGGAGGGCTTTTCCTCCTCTTTGCTTTGCCCACACTCTGGAAATCAAAGAGTCCTTATCAATGCTTCCTTCCTCTCACAAAGCTGGAAATCAGAGCATCCAGCACAAACATCTATCGGCCAAGGCAAATCCTTCCAAAGCCTCAAGAGCTGTGAAAACGCAGCCAATGGGCTGCGGCGGGCTGCCAAGCCAGAGCTTGGAGGAAAATACTCCTCTGTTCTACAGGCCAAAGGGGTGGGATAAATACCTGGCTATTTAGAGCTCTACATTTCCTATTTCTACCTTTCTGCCTAACATCTATTTCTCTCTGCTTTTCCTCCACAAATGTCTAGGCAATGGCATTTAAATTCAGTCCAATTAGGGTAGACACATGGTTAGCCATTTTCTAGTATCCAAAATAATCTCCCTCCCTATCTCTCTCTCTCTCTCTCTCTCTCTCTCTCTCACATGATGGGAAGCAAATTGCTCTTTGCCGCTAAGGAACGTTTTAGGGGAGCCACAGCACCGGCAGCTCCTTCTTGGGGAGTATGCTGGGATGCTAGAAAAACTCCCTGAACATCTGCAGCATATCCACAAAGGCAGCCCGGATTGCTGATGTCAGCAAGCAGCGGGGAATTTGGGGTCTGATTGGAGTCAGCGAGGGTGCCAGGCCTTGAGAAGCCCATCTGTAGAGAGTCAAAGCCCATTTTGGTGGCGGTGCTGCTTTCTTGGGTCAAAGTTAGGCTCCAGAATTGCATACTTCAGGGCAGCAGCACAAGGAAGGCCCGGGCAGCATCTGCTGTGCCTTTCCCAGCGCATGGGATGATGTGATCCTGGCAAAGGGGCGTCTGGCATGGCTCGCCAGCAGCTTTTCTCCCCTTCTCCCAGTTTCTCGACCTTCCTGGCACCTCTCCATTTTCTTGCCCCTCACCTGAGCAGGAGTGCTGGCAAGTTTATGCTCCTTTTTCCAGGAGTAGTAGTACTCCACACACTGTGCCACGGTCTTAGTCTGGATCTGTTGTGAAGAGAAAAAGGTGTCGGGTGCACTGGGGAAAAAGTAGACTATGGAGTGAAGTAGGAAGTAAAAGCATGAAGTAAATGGAGTAGGGTGTAAAATGAAATCAGCATGGGGAAAGAGAGGCATCATGCAATGTCTTAAACTGTGTCTTAAGCTAGGTGCTAATACACGCAATGCACAGATCAACAACAAATCCATTTAGCACAGTTCTTCTTTGCCCGCTTCACTCCAGTTATGCCAGCACAGCGTCTTGTGGAAGCAGCAGCAGACCTGTGCCACAAGTCTGACAGAATAAAGCTTCATCTTCCAAAAGAGCTTGGAGAAAAGGGCTGGAGAGGCAGGATCATCCTTTTGACACAGGCTTTTGATGTCCCCTTTTGTTGCTACTTGAAGATACTTGGTACTTGAGAAGAGAGAGAGACTGAAGCCCAGTGCTTGTTCCCAGAAATAAGCAAGCTTTCCTGCTGCTGATCTGCTCGGGTAAAGAATGTCCCGTGGCTTTACCTGCTTCTGGATGAGATGAAAATCCTTGCCGTAGGTGTGGAAAGCCTTTTGGAAGGACTCCTTCTCCTCAGGTGTCCATCTATCAGAGCCTGGCAATAAAAAGCAGCGGGTAGGAAAGGGATCCCTTGATCCACACCAAGTAGATCCCACTGGCTGCCAAGAGAAATCGGTCGCAGGCCGTCATTCACGTGTGTGTAGGTGTCTGCTCCCTCAGAAGGCCATGAAGACAAGAGCAGGCATTGCCCGGGGAGAAGGATTGGAAAACAAGTAAAGCTGAAGGACTAGATGCTGGTGCTTTCCCCAGCCGCAGAGGAGACAAAACCTTGTGCTGGTGTTAAGCACAATTTCTTGAAGCAGAAACGCTTGCCACAAGAATGAAGGGGACGGCAGCATCTGTCAGGGACGCAAGAAGCTCTGCTTTGCTTACCTGCGTAATGATAATCAGCCATGGGATGGCCTTGAGCTGTTGCAGGCCCCTCTGAGAGCAGCATCTCCAGAGCCTCCTGCAAGATCAAGAGGGAAAAGGCTTTAGCCGCCCCAGCACATTAAAAATGAGCCAAAAAATCACAGGTGCTGCCTTTCAGCTCCTTTGCCTCTCCAGACATTCAAGCGACTCTATCCCATGTGGGTGGAACACTGTGATTTGCTCCCAGTCCCTAGTTTTTGCTGCCCAACCCTTTGATCCTGGTCCCCGAGAGTGGCCTTTTGCTCACCAACCTAAGGATTTTGCTGCTCCTGCAGCCAGAACGGCCTCAGCTGACTGAGGCTTCTGGGAATTTCCCCTCCAAAGGTCTTAGAGAACCCAGATCTCCAGGCCATTTACAAGGCAGCAGGACCTTCCGCCGCCGCCGCCGCCGCCGCCTCCAGGAGGGAGATTCTCCCTGCTGGAGCCCTTTGGGCTCAGCCCTGACGCAGCTGGAGGAGACCCAGCAGGCAGCAAGTGCTCTGCTCCCTGTTAAGACCCTTCTCCAAGGAGCAGCCAGGAAAGGCTGTCCCAGTGCCCGGGCCTTCTGCATTCCCTGTGCCCTCTTCTCTGCGCCCAAACAGCCGCTTCTTACCGGAACGCTGCCGCGTGCCTGGTGCAGGCAGTGCAGGGCGCGCTCCAGGTTAGCTGCTGCCCCGGGAATGCCACGGGAGCTGGCCATGTCCAACAGTTCTCTTACTGCAAGCACAAGAAAAAACCCACCGAAAGTCAGCCTTGAGGCCAGCAAGGGCAAAGACTGCCATGCAAGGCAGAAGGACAGGCCGGCAGCTAAAGACAGCAGCTTGGAGAGTATGAAAAGGAGAGCAAAGACAGGGCCAGCTGAAGCAAGGGCCCACGCAGTGCTGGCTCTCCCTCCAAAGCAGCTTCTGTAAGAAGAAGTGGGGGCCAATCTCCCCTCTTCCAGTGGCAAACGGCCCTGACCAATTTGGAGAGCAAGGTGCTTGCTCTTTCTCCTTGCCTCTAACACTTCTACATGGGAAGATGGGCGAGACAAGGAGAGAAGCAGAGCCTGCAAAAGGCTGCCTTTTTAGGCAAAAGGAGCCTTTTCAAGACCCAAGTAGCTCAGGGCTGGAAGCAAAGCTTGAAGCAAAGCTACCTCTGTCAGGTTTGTCCATGTCAGAGTCATCCTCCCCCCAGGGCTTCCAGACCAGGGTTGCAGGCTCTTCATCCTCACTTGGTGCTCTGCTCTGCAGCTCTGGGAGCTCAGCCTGAAAGTCGCTGCCAACATTGATGTGTCTAAAGGAAGAAGGAGGTGGAGGTGAGAAAGGCAAGTGGTCAAGAGAGCCTTGCTGTGCACCCACAGGCTTGAACCAATCCCAGCCTGACTGTGAAAGAGCAGTTCTCCTCCTCGCCATTCCTCCAGTTTGCTGTCCTTTAACCCTAGGCCAAAACTCACGGCTGAATCTGGGCTCTTGCTTTCCTTTTCATTGTGCCTCTCCTTTCCACCTGAAAGAGATCAAAGCAATGCTCCAGTTCAAAATCCTTCTGCCAAGGATGTGTCTGTCAGTAGCCTTCTTTCTCATCCTCATCATTGCAAAGCCTGAGCTCCTGTGGCCCAGCTCCTTTCTCTTTGCTGTCATTGCTGCCTTTTTGGCATGGAATGTCCTAGGCAGGACCCTCTAGCAGTCAGCAGCTTCCTCAGGAGGGCAAGCAGAAGGCCATGCACTACTCTCTTCACTCCCGGGGCCACTGAGAAGAGCCAAGAGAATGGCAGGGAAGATGTGCCAGTGCAGGCTTAGGTTGGATAGAAGGAAAAGCTTCTTCAGCCAGAGGCTGCTTGGGCACTGCAACAGCCTCCCCAGGGAAGGGGGCACAGCACCAAGGCTGACTGAGCTCCAAAAGTGTTTGGACACTGCTCTTGGGCACAGGCTGTGATTGTTGAGGCTGCCCCGGGCAGGCCCTGCAGTTGGGCTCAGTGATCTTTCAGAATCCCTTCCAAGCCAGAAAATTCTGTGCTACTGTGATTGTGCTCTTGAGGAGATGGCATTTGACGGCCGCCCCTGAGCATGAGGTAGAACCAGCCCTACATGCACTGAAAAACGAATCTCTAAAGATATTAAAATAGAATGGATCTAGAAGCGATGGAGCTAGGTAAGTAGATAAGAATTGCTGATCCCAGATGGTTTTTGAAGTTGAAAGCCCGTGTTTGAGGAGAAGCCCAGTCAAATGCTTCCATGCCCTGAACGACAGGGATGCCAGAGGAGTAGTGCCATCATTGTGCTGTTTGAAGCTTTGGAGCGGGTGTGAGCAGAGTCAGGGCATAAGGGGATTTGTTGACACTGAAGGCCTGACCTGCTCAGCCAGGAACAATTTGTTTTGGGGTCAGCACAAGATAGTTTGAGGACTGAAATGGGTGCCAAGAACTTTGAATCAGGTCATGCGTGGACGAGGATCTGCAACTGCACTGGGACACCTCTCTAGGTCCTCTATGGAAAGGTCTGTGTTTCCCCTGGAGGCAACATGATTCCTTCAGAAGCTGCACCCTGCTTTCACGTGGAAGCTCGTCTGGGGAAAGTGAGCACGCAGCCTGTGTGTCGTGCTCGGTGGGAGAGGCAGCTGGAGCCTCCTGCCCCTGTGCTAGTGCTGTGAGGGCAAACGGGGATTTTCTTACCTTGGACGGTTCCCAAGTGCTCGGGGGATGCCCGGAGGCAGACGAGGAGACCAGGATGTCGGTGCAGAGGCCGGGTCTGGCGCTGAGTGCAGAAGGCGGCTGGTCAGGGACAGCCCAGGAGCTGATCCTGCAGCTGCTGCTCCAGCAGCGTTCCAGCAAGGGCCGCAGGAGCAGGAGACAACGACAGTTGCTATGGGCACAGCCCAACATTCCATCTAGAAGCCCAGGGGAGCCATGGGACAGAAAGAGGCATGGGCCGCCTTCTGCTGCAAGTTTGCTCTGAGAAGCTTCCCATTGGGCCTTTTCTCCTCAGTCGTCTGATGAGACGGGCAAAAGCAGTGCAGGGACAGCCCTGGCTCTTCCCGGTGCTTCTTTGCAAGGTGCCTCCAGCTGAAGGTGCACAGGAGCCTGCCTCTGTGCAAGGGCCCAGACCTCATCTCCTGCCCTGGAGAGCCAGAAGGGCTCCTCCCACTGGCTCTCCTCCAGCTCTGAGAGGAGCTGGAATTTGCAAGTTGTCCAGCGCAGAGCCAGCTCCAAAGCTTCCTCTCAAAGTGGAGGCATTCATCCTGCCCCTTTTCTCAATTCTCCTTTTGCTGCCCAATAATGTCACTGCGTGGTTTCCCTCCTTTGGGCCTCTGAGCTGGTCTCTCACCTCATCACTCCTCCCTTGAAACTTGGAGAAACAGGATGTTTTTCAGGGCAACTGATGGGGACACACACACACACACACAGGGACAGCACACGGGCATTTCTCTAGCAAACATTGATGCAGAATTTCTAGATCCCTCTTCCAGCTCCCTTGGAGAAGCTCGGTGGTTGTCCCAAAAGACTCTGGCATTCCTCTAAGGAAGCAACACTAACAGAATTACCTTTCCACACTGCTGGCCTTCACATTGCTTTTAATGCCTAGATGGCCGATATGACAAAAGCCAGGCAGCTTTGCTGCTTTCCTGCCTGTCCTTAAGGAAAAGCAAATCTTGCTTCAGTCCCAATCTTGCTTCCTTCCCAGCCTGCATGTTACCCACTGGCCAGCAAACTGAGGGGGCAGCTGGAACAAGTCCCACTGCAAGGCAGATACTTTGTAGCCTCCAAAGCCCACCTGCACCGGCTCCATCAGACAAGGGCAAGCTTCCCTGGGCTTCCCAGAAGCAGCCTGGCAATTGCCCCCTCCCTCGCCCCCTCTGCACCCTCCACAGCCACTGCCACCAAAGCCTTGCTAGGCAGAGCCATTTGCTGGCCTCGATAAAAGAGTGACTTGGATTCTTCTTTGGCGCAAGTGCCCCAGCTGTGACAAGTCAGAGGATAATGATCACACCCGCTCGGCTTTAGCTAAGGAGATTGCTGGAGGCCCAGAGCGGGACACTGGTCCTTTCAGGAGAAACTGCAACTGAACTAGCCATGCCTTTGTGGTGCATGCGGATAGGAATTGGATAGAATCGGAGGGCTTAGAAATGTCCTCCAAGCTGGTCAGCTCCATCAGTCCCCCAAAATGAAAGAAAGTTATCTGGCTGGGCTCCAAAAAGGACTCAACCCGCTGCTTTTATGCCAGAAAATATGGTGAGACCAGACCACTCATCTAGATGCAATTCAGTGAATTAAACAAAGCCTCCCTTTCCACTCCCAGCTGATGTTGATGTTGAGGAATCAAAGGCTGAAGCCCCAGCGGTATTTCACTGGCAGTAAAGGAGACACACCTCAGGAAGTGCTGCCAGCTGAGCAAGGGGCTGGGCCTGGGGGAGGTGGTGCCTGCCCAGATTCTTCTCTCAGGGCAAGTGCCCTCTTTGCAACACCAGGCAAATGGAACAAACATTGCCGGAGTGATTTCATACAGACAAAAAGACAAAATGGAACAAATTTGGTTAAATGATAAAGACCCATTGGCTCTCCACAAAGGCAAAATGACAAAAGGCAGAGCATAGACAACACCCAACCTTTGAAATTTATTGAGAAATCTAAGAAAACTAATGACTCTCCAATAATACTAATGGATCTTAACTACTAAATTGAGGAGGTTCCTAAAATGTAAACTAACTAAGTAGAAGATGAAACTACCCTAAAAGCTTAAAAAACAGTCCTATTCCTATCTAGTCCTATTGATACCTAACTCTTGCTAGCCCTGGACAACCTGCAGGGTTGTCTAATTTCAAAGTCTTTTCTTCTTGGGGAGAGGCTCTGCTTCCTTCCGAGGCCGATGTCTTCTGCTGTGGTTGTTCCTTTCTTTCATGGTTTCAAACACCCTGCAAGATAGGAAACAAACCATCCATTGCTGACGCTAGTACACACCATGAAAGCAAGTGCCGAGATCTCCGTTTGAGTATGAATTTCTGTCTTTTCGGGCAGTGGCACATTTGTCAATTGATCAGCACCATGAGTCTGATCCTTCTACTTTCAATGCCTTGAAATGTCTTCCTCCTTTTGCTGCGTCCTCTTTTGAATTTGATCAGCAGCATCAAACCAAGCTTTGATGGATCTATTCCTACTTGTATCAACTGTGTCTTGTTGGGGCACGGCAAGGTTTCATTGTGAAGGCTGGGTTTTACCTGAGCTCTTTGGGTTTCAGGTGGGTGTTAAGCTTGAGCATGGCTGCCAGGGGCGATGCTGCAGGTGCCCCCAGCTTCCCCTGCGGTGCCTTTGAAAAGGGTCAGCCCCTTTTAGTCCATAGGCGCAGCTGTGAGCAGAAAGAGGAGGAACTTACGCACCGTTTGCACTGCCCGCAGGGAAAGGGGCCTCCCGCCGAAGGGGGCGGCTGGCGAGGTTGGCAGCAGGGACACTCGGTGCTGCGAGCCCTCTTGCGGCTTCTCTTCCCTGTCTCCCCGTTCTCCTTTCTGGGAGGGCTTTTCCTCCTCTTTGCTTTGCCCACACTCTGGAAATCAAAGAGTCCTTATCAATGCTTCCTTCCTCTCACAAAGCTGGAAATCAGAGCATCCAGCACAAACATCTATCGGCCAAGGCAAATCCTTCCAAAGCCTCAAGAGCTGTGAAAACGCAGCCAATGGGCTGCGGCGGGCTGCCAAGCCAGAGCTTGGAGGAAAATACTCCTCTGTTCTACAGGCCAAAGGGGTGGGATAAATACCTGGCTATTTAGAGCTCTACATTTCCTATTTCTACCTTTCTGCCTAACATCTATTTCTCTCTGCTTTTCCTCCACAAATGTCTAGGCAATGGCATTTAAATTCAGTCCAATTAGGGTAGACACATGGTTAGCCATTTTCTAGTATCCAAAATAATCTCCCTCCCTATCTCTCTCTCTCTCTCTCTCTCTCTCTCTCTCACATGATGGGAAGCAAATTGCTCTTTGCCGCTAAGGAACGTTTTAGGGGAGCCACAGCAGCGGCAGCTCCTTCTTGGGGAGTATGCTGGGATGCTAGAAAAACTCCCTGAACATCTGCAGCATATCCACAAAGGCAGCCCGGATTGCTGATGTCAGCAAGCAGCGGGGAATTTGGGGTCTGATTGGAGTCAGCGAGGGTGCCAGGCCTTGAGAAGCCCATCTGTAGAGAGTCAAAGCCCATTTTGGTGGCGGTGCTGCTTTCTTGGGTCAAAGTTAGGCTCCAGAATTGCATACTTCAGGGCAGCAGCACAAGGAAGGCCCGGGCAGCATCTGCTGTGCCTTTCCCAGCGCATGGGATGATGTGATCCTGGCAAAGGGGCGTCTGGCATGGCTCGCCAGCAGCTTTTCTCCCCTTCTCCCAGTTTCTCGACCTTCCTGGCACCTCTCCATTTTCTTGCCCCTCACCTGAGCAGGAGTGCTGGCAAGTTTATGCTCCTTTTTCCAGGAGTAGTAGTACTCCACACACTGTGCCACGGTCTTAGTCTGGATCTGTTGTGAAGAGAAAAAGGTGTCGGGTGCACTGGGGAAAAAGTAGACTATGGAGTGAAGTAGGAAGTAAAAGCATGAAGTAAATGGAGTAGGGTGTAAAATGAAATCAGCATGGGGAAAGAGAGGCATCATGCAATGTCTTAAACTGTGTCTTAAGCTAGGTGCTAATACACGCAATGCACAGATCAACAACAAATCCATTTAGCACAGTTCTTCTTTGCCCGCTTCACTCCAGTTATGCCAGCACAGCGTCTTGTGGAAGCAGCAGCAGACCTGTGCCACAAGTCTGACAGAATAAAGCTTCATCTTCCAAAAGAGCTTGGAGAAAAGGGCTGGAGAGGCAGGATCATCCTTTTGACACAGGCTTTTGATGTCCCCTTTTGTTGCTACTTGAAGATACTTGGTACTTGAGAAGAGAGAGAGACTGAAGCCCAGTGCTTGTTCCCAGAAATAAGCAAGCTTTCCTGCTGCTGATCTGCTCGGGTAAAGAATGTCCCGTGGCTTTACCTGCTTCTGGATGAGATGAAAATCCTTGCCGTAGGTGTGGAAAGCCTTTTGGAAGGACTCCTTCTCCTCAGGTGTCCATCTATCAGAGCCTGGCAATAAAAAGCAGCGGGTAGTAAAGGGATCCCTTGATCCACACCAAGTAGATCCCACTGGCTGCCAAGAGAAATCGGTCGCAGGCCGTCATTCACGTGTGTGTAGGTGTCTGCTCCCTCAGAAGGCCATGAAGACAAGAGCAGGCATTGCCCGGGGAGAAGGATTGGAAAACAAGTAAAGCTGAAGGACTAGATGCTGGTGCTTTCCCCAGCCGCAGAGGAGACAAAACCTTGTGCTGGTGTTAAGCACAATTTCTTGAAGCAGAAACGCTTGCCACAAGAATGAAGGGGACGGCAGCATCTGTCAGGGACGCAAGAAGCTCTGCTTTGCTTACCTGCGTAATGATAATCAGCCATGGGATGGCCTTGAGCTGTTGCAGGCCCCTCTGAGAGCAGCATCTCCAGAGCCTCCTGCAAGATCAAGAGGGAAAAGGCTTTAGCCGCCCCAGCACATTAAAAATGAGCCAAAAAATCACAGGTGCTGCCTTTCAGCTCCTTTGCCTCTCCAGACATTCAAGCGACTCTATCCCATGTGGGTGGAACACTGTGATTTGCTCCCAGTCCCTAGTTTTTGCTGCCCAACCCTTTGATCCTGGTCCCCGAGAGTGGCCTTTTGCTCACCAACCTAAGGATTTTGCTGCTCCTGCAGCCAGAACGGCCTCAGCTGACTGAGGCTTCTGGGAATTTCCCCTCCAAAGGTCTTAGAGAACCCAGATCTCCAGGCCATTTACAAGGCAGCAGGACCTTCCGCCGCCGCCGCCGCCGCCGCCTCCAGGAGGGAGATTCTCCCTGCTGGAGCCCTTTGGGCTCAGCCCTGACGCAGCTGGAGGAGACCCAGCAGGCAGCAAGTGCTCTGCTCCCTGTTAAGACCCTTCTCCAAGGAGCAGCCAGGAAAGGCTGTCCCAGTGCCCGGGCCTTCTGCATTCCCTGTGCCCTCTTCTCTGCGCCCAAACAGCCGCTTCTTACCGGAACGCTGCCGCGTGCCTGGTGCAGGCAGTGCAGGGCGCGCTCCAGGTTAGCTGCTGCCCCGGGAATGCCACGGGAGCTGGCCATGTCCAACAGTTCTCTTACTGCAAGCACAAGAAAAAACCCACCGAAAGTCAGCCTTGAGGCCAGCAAGGGCAAAGACTGCCATGCAAGGCAGAAGGACAGGCCGGCAGCTAAAGACAGCAGCTTGGAGAGTATGAAAAGGAGAGCAAAGACAGGGCCAGCTGAAGCAAGGGCCCACGCAGTGCTGGCTCTCCCTCCAAAGCAGCTTCTGTAAGAAGAAGTGGGGGCCAATCTCCCCTCTTCCAGTGGCAAACGGCCCTGACCAATTTGGAGAGCAAGGTGCTTGCTCTTTCTCCTTGCCTCTAACACTTCTACATGGGAAGATGGGCGAGACAAGGAGAGAAGCAGAGCCTGCAAAAGGCTGCCTTTTTAGGCAAAAGGAGCCTTTTCAAGACCCAAGTAGCTCAGGGCTGGAAGCAAAGCTTGAAGCAAAGCTACCTCTGTCAGGTTTGTCCATGTCAGAGTCATCCTCCCCCCAGGGCTTCCAGACCAGGGTTGCAGGCTCTTCATCCTCACTTGGTGCTCTGCTCTGCAGCTCTGGGAGCTCAGCCTGAAAGTCGCTGCCAACATTGATGTGTCTAAAGGAAGAAGGAGGTGGAGGTGAGAAAGGCAAGTGGTCAAGAGAGCCTTGCTGTGCACCCACAGGCTTGAACCAATCCCAGCCTGACTGTGAAAGAGCAGTTCTCCTCCTCGCCATTCCTCCAGTTTGCTGTCCTTTAACCCTAGGCCAAAACTCACGGCTGAATCTGGGCTCTTGCTTTCCTTTTCATTGTGCCTCTCCTTTCCACCTGAAAGAGATCAAAGCAATGCTCCAGTTCAAAATCCTTCTGCCAAGGATGTGTCTGTCAGTAGCCTTCTTTCTCATCCTCATCATTGCAAAGCCTGAGCTCCTGTGGCCCAGCTCCTTTCTCTTTGCTGTCATTGCTGCCTTTTTGGCATGGAATGTCCTAGGCAGGACCCTCTAGCAGTCAGCAGCTTCCTCAGGAGGGCAAGCAGAAGGCCATGCACTACTCTCTTCACTCCCGGGGCCACTGAGAAGAGCCAAGAGAATGGCAGGGAAGATGTGCCAGTGCAGGCTTAGGTTGGATAGAAGGAAAAGCTTCTTCAGCCAGAGGCTGCTTGGGCACTGCAACAGCCTCCCCAGGGAAGGGGGCACAGCACCAAGGCTGACTGAGCTCCAAAAGTGTTTGGACACTGCTCTTGGGCACAGGCTGTGATTGTTGAGGCTGCCCCGGGCAGGCCCTGCAGTTGGGCTCAGTGATCTTTCAGAATCCCTTCCAAGGCAGAAAATTCTGTGCTACTGTGATTGTGCTCTTGAGGAGATGGCATTTGACGGCCGCCCCTGAGCATGAGGTAGAACCAGCCCTACATGCACTGAAAAACGAATCTCTAAAGATATTAAAATAGAATGGATCTAGAAGCGATGGAGCTAGGTAAGTAGATAAGAATTGCTGATCCCAGATGGTTTTTGAAGTTGAAAGCCCGTGTTTGAGGAGAAGCCCAGTCAAATGCTTCCATGCCCTGAACGACAGGGATGCCAGAGGAGTAGTGCCATCATTGTGCTGTTTGAAGCTTTGGAGCGGGTGTGAGCAGAGTCAGGGCATAAGGGGATTTGTTGACACTGAAGGCCTGACCTGCTCAGCCAGGAACAATTTGTTTTGGGGTCAGCACAAGATAGTTTGAGGACTGAAATGGGTGCCAAGAACTTTGAATCAGGTCATGCGTGGACGAGGATCTGCAACTGCACTGGGACACCTCTCTAGGTCCTCTATGGAAAGGTCTGTGTTTCCCCTGGAGGCAACATGATTCCTTCAGAAGCTGCACCCTGCTTTCACGTGGAAGCTCGTCTGGGGAAAGTGAGCACGCAGCCTGTGTGTCGTGCTCGGTGGGAGAGGCAGCTGGAGCCTCCTGCCCCTGTGCTAGTGCTGTGAGGGCAAACGGGGATTTTCTTACCTTGGACGGTTCCCAAGTGCTCGGGGGATGCCCGGAGGCAGACGAGGAGACCAGGATGTCGGTGCAGAGGCCGGGTCTGGCGCTGAGTGCAGAAGGCGGCTGGTCAGGGACAGCCCAGGAGCTGATCCTGCAGCTGCTGCTCCAGCAGTGTTCCAGCAAGGGCCGCAGGAGCAGGAGACAACGACAGTTGCTATGGGCACAGCCCAACATTCCATCTAGAAGCCCAGGGGAGCCATGGGACAGAAAGAGGCATGGGCCGCCTTCTGCTGCAAGTTTGCTCTGAGAAGCTTCCCATTGGGCCTTTTCTCCTCAGTCGTCTGATGAGACGGGCAAAAGCAGTGCAGGGACAGCCCTGGCTCTTCCCGGTGCTTCTTTGCAAGGTGCCTCCAGCTGAAGGTGCACAGGAGCCTGCCTCTGTGCAAGGGCCCAGACCTCATCTCCTGCCCTGGAGAGCCAGAAGGGCTCCTCTCACTGGCTCTCCTCCAGCTCTGAGAGGAGCTGGAATTTGCAAGTTGTCCAGCGCAGAGCCAGCTCCAAAGCTTCCTCTCAAAGTGGAGGCATTCATCCTGCCCCTTTTCTCAATTCTCCTTTTGCTGCCCAATAATGTCACTGCGTGGTTTCCCTCCTTTGGGCCTCTGAGCTGGTCTCTCACCTCATCACTCCTCCCTTGAAACTTGGAGAAACAGGATGTTTTTCAGGGCAACTGATGGGGACACACACACACACACACAGGGACAGCACACGGGCATTTCTCTAGCAAACATTGATGCAGAATTTCTAGATCCCTCTTCCAGCTCCCTTGGAGAAGCTCGGTGGTTGTCCCAAAAGACTCTGGCATTCCTCTAAGGAAGCAACACTAACAGAATTACCTTTCCACACTGCTGGCCTTCACATTGCTTTTAATGCCTAGATGGCCGATATGACAAAAGCCAGGCAGCTTTGCTGCTTTCCTGCCTGTCCTTAAGGAAAAGCAAATCTTGCTTCAGTCCCAATCTTGCTTCCTTCCCAGCCTGCATGTTACCCACTGGCCAGCAAACTGAGGGGGCAGCTGGAACAAGTCCCACTGCAAGGCAGATACTTTGTAGCCTCCAAAGCCCACCTGCACCGGCTCCATCAGACAAGGGCAAGCTTCCCTGGGCTTCCCAGAAGCAGCCTGGCAATTGCCCCCTCCCTCGCCCCCTCTGCACCCTCCACAGCCACTGCCACCAAAGCCTTGCTAGGCAGAGCCATTTGCTGGCCTCGATAAAAGAGTGACTTGGATTCTTCTTTGGCGCAAGTGCCCCAGCTGTGACAAGTCAGAGGATAATGATCACACCCGCTCGGCTTTAGCTAAGGAGATTGCTGGAGGCCCAGAGCGGGACACTGGTCCTTTCAGGAGAAACTGCAACTGAACTAGCCATGCCTTTGTGGTGCATGCCGATAGGAATTGGATAGAATCGGAGGGCTTAGAAATGTCCTCCAAGCTGGTCAGCTCCATCAGTCCCCCAAAATGAAAGAAAGTTATCTGGCTGGGCTCCAAAAAGGACTCAACCCGCTGCTTTTATGCCAGAAAATATGGTGAGACCAGACCACTCATCTAGATGCAATTCAGTGAATTAAACAAAGCCTCCCTTTCCACTCCCAGCTGATGTTGATGTTGAGGAATCAAAGGCTGAAGCCCCAGCGGTATTTCACTGGCAGTAAAGGAGACACACCTCAGGAAGTGCTGCCAGCTGAGCAAGGGGCTGGGCCTGGGGGAGGTGGTGCCTGCCCAGATTCTTCTCTCAGGGCAAGTGCCCTCTTTGCAACACCAGGCAAATGGAACAAACATTGCCGGAGTGATTTCATACAGACAAAAAGACAAAATGGAACAAATTTGGTTAAATGATAAAGACCCATTGGCTCTCCACAAAGGCAAAATGACAAAAGGCAGAGCATAGACAACACCCAACCTTTGAAATTTATTGAGAAATCTAAGAAAACTAATGACTCTCCAATAATACTAATGGATCTTAACTACTAAATTGAGGAGGTTCCTAAAATGTAAACTAACTAAGTAGAAGATGAAACTACCCTAAAAGCTTAAAAAACAGTCCTATTCCTATCTAGTCCTATTGATACCTAACTCTTGCTAGCCCTGGACAACCTGCAGGGTTGTCTAATTTCAAAGTCTTTTCTTCTTGGGGAGAGGCTCTGCTTCCTTCCGAGGCCGATGTCTTCTGCTGTGGTTGTTCCTTTCTTTCATGGTTTCAAACACCCTGCAAGATAGGAAACAAACCATCCATTGCTGACGCTAGTACACACCATGAAAGCAAGTGCCGAGATCTCCGTTTGAGTATGAATTTCTGTCTTTTCGGGCAGTGGCACATTTGTCAATTGATCAGCACCATGAGTCTGATCCTTCTACTTTCAATGCCTTGAAATGTCTTCCTCCTTTTGCTGCGTCCTCTTTTGAATTTGATCAGCAGCATCAAACCAAGCTTTGATGGATCTATTCCTACTTGTATCAACTGTGTCTTGTTGGGGCACGGCAAGGTTTCATTGTGAAGGCTGGGTTTTACCTGAGCTCTTTGGGTTTCAGGTGGGTGTTAAGCTTGACCATGGCTGCCAGGGGCGATGCTGCAGGTGCCCCCAGCTTCCCCTGCGGTGCCTTTGAAAAGGGTCAGCCCCTTTTAGTCCATAGGCGCAGCTGTGAGCAGAAAGAGGAGGAACTTACGCACCGTTTGCACTGCCCGCAGGGAAAGGGGCCTCCCGCCGAAGGGGGCGGCTGGCGAGGTTGGCAGCAGGGACACTCGGCGCTGCGAGCCCTCTTGCGGCTTCTCTTCCCTGTCTCCCCGTTCTCCTTTCTGGGAGGGCTTTTCCTCCTCTTTGCTTTGCCCACACTCTGGAAATCAAAGAGTCCTTATCAATGCTTCCTTCCTCTCACAAAGCTGGAAATCAGAGCATCCAGCACAAACATCTATCGGCCAAGGCAAATCCTTCCAAAGCCTCAAGAGCTGTGAAAACGCAGCCAATGGGCTGCGGCGGGCTGCCAAGCCAGAGCTTGGAGGAAAATACTCCTCTGTTCTACAGGCCAAAGGGGTGGGATAAATACCTGGCTATTTAGAGCTCTACATTTCCTATTTCTACCTTTCTGCCTAACATCTATTTCTCTCTGCTTTTCCTCCACAAATGTCTAGGCAATGGCATTTAAATTCAGTCCAATTAGGGTAGACACATGGTTAGCCATTTTCTAGTATCCAAAATAATCTCCCTCCCTATCTCTCTCTCTCTCTCTCTCTCTCTCTCTCTCACATGATGGGAAGCAAATTGCTCTTTGCCGCTAAGGAACGTTTTAGGGGAGCCACAGCAGCGGCAGCTCCTTCTTGGGGAGTATGCTGGGATGCTAGAAAAACTCCCTGAACATCTGCAGCATATCCACAAAGGCAGCCCGGATTGCTGATGTCAGCAAGCAGCGGGGAATTTGGGGTCTGATTGGAGTCAGCGAGGGTGCCAGGCCTTGAGAAGCCCATCTGTAGAGAGTCAAAGCCCATTTTGGTGGCGGTGCTGCTTTCTTGGGTCAAAGTTAGGCTCCAGAATTGCATACTTCAGGGCAGCAGCACAAGGAAGGCCCGGGCAGCATCTGCTGTGCCTTTCCCAGCGCATGGGACGATGTGATCCTGGCAAAGGGGCGTCTGGCATGGCTCGCCAGCAGCTTTTCTCCCCTTCTCCCAGTTTCTCGACCTTCCTGGCACCTCTCCATTTTCTTGCCCCTCACCTGAGCAGGAGTGCTGGCAAGTTTATGCTCCTTTTTCCAGGAGTAGTAGTACTCCACACACTGTGCCACGGTCTTAGTCTGGATCTGTTGTGAAGAGAAAAAGGTGTCGGGTGCACTGGGGAAAAAGTAGACTATGGAGTGAAGTAGGAAGTAAAAGCATGAAGTAAATGGAGTAGGGTGTAAAATGAAATCAGCATGGGGAAAGAGAGGCATCATGCAATGTCTTAAACTGTGTCTTAAGCTAGGTGCTAATACACGCAATGCACAGATCAACAACAAATCCATCTAGCACAGTTCTTCTTTGCCCGCTTCACTCCAGTTATGCCAGCACAGCGTCTTGTGGAAGCAGCAGCAGACCTGTGCCACAAGTCTGACAGAATAAAGCTTCATCTTCCAAAAGAGCTTGGAGAAAAGGGCTGGAGAGGCAGGATCATCCTTTTGACACAGGCTTTTGATGTCCCCTTTTGTTGCTACTTGAAGATACTTGGTACTTGAGAAGAGAGAGAGACTGAAGCCCAGTGCTTGTTCCCAGAAATAAGCAAGCTTTCCTGCTGCTGATCTGCTCGGGTAAAGAATGTCCCGTGGCTTTACCTGCTTCTGGATGAGATGAAAATCCTTGCCGTAGGTGTGGAAAGCCTTTTGGAAGGACTCCTTCTCCTCAGGTGTCCATCTATCAGAGCCTGGCAATAAAAAGCAGCGGGTAGGAAAGGGATCCCTTGATCCACACCAAGTAGATCCCACTGGCTGCCAAGAGAAATCGGTCGCAGGCCGTCATTCACGTGTGTGTAGGTGTCTGCTCCCTCAGAAGGCCATGAAGACAAGAGCAGGCATTGCCCGGGGAGAAGGATTGGAAAACAAGTAAAGCTGAAGGACTAGATGCTGGTGCTTTCCCCAGCCGCAGAGGAGACAAAACCTTGTGCTGGTGTTAAGCACAATTTCTTGAAGCAGAAACGCTTGCCACAAGAATGAAGGGGACGGCAGCATCTGTCAGGGACGCAAGAAGCTCTGCTTTGCTTACCTGCGTAATGATAATCAGCCATGGGATGGCCTTGAGCTGTTGCAGGCCCCTCTGAGAGCAGCATCTCCAGAGCCTCCTGCAAGATCAAGAGGGAAAAGGCTTTAGCCGCCCCAGCACATTAAAAATGAGCCAAAAAATCACAGGTGCTGCCTTTCAGCTCCTTTGCCTCTCCAGACATTCAAGCGACTCTATCCCATGTGGGTGGAACACTGTGATTTGCTCCCAGTCCCTAGTTTTTGCTGCCCAACCCTTTGATCCTGGTCCCCGAGAGTGGCCTTTTGCTCACCAACCTAAGGATTTTGCTGCTCCTGCAGCCAGAACGGCCTCAGCTGACTGAGGCTTCTGGGAATTTCCCCTCCAAAGGTCTTAGAGAACCCAGATCTCCAGGCCATTTACAAGGCAGCAGGACCTTCCGCCGCCGCCGCCGCCGCCGCCTCCAGGAGGGAGATTCTCCCTGCTGGAGCCGTTTGGGCTCAGCCCTGACGCAGCTGGAGGAGACCCAGCAGGCAGCAAGTGCTCTGCTCCCTGTTAAGACCCTTCTCCAAGGAGCAGCCAGGAAAGGCTGTCCCAGTGCCCGGGCCTTCTGCATTCCCTGTGCCCTCTTCTCTGCGCCCAAACAGCCGCTTCTTACCGGAACGCTGCCGCGTGCCTGGTGCAGGCAGTGCAGGGCGCGCTCCAGGTTAGCTGCTGCCCCGGGAATGCCACGGGAGCTGGCCATGTCCAACAGTTCTCTTACTGCAAGCACAAGAAAAAACCCACCGAAAGTCAGCCTTGAGGCCAGCAAGGGCAAAGACTGCCATGCAAGGCAGAAGGACAGGCCGGCAGCTAAAGACAGCAGCTTGGAGAGTATGAAAAGGAGAGCAAAGACAGGGCCAGCTGAAGCAAGGGCCCACGCAGTGCTGGCTCTCCCTCCAAAGCAGCTTCTGTAAGAAGAAGTGGGGGCCAATCTCCGCTCTTCCAGTGGCAAACGGCCCTGACCAATTTGGAGAGCAAGGTGCTTGCTCTTTCTCCTTGCCTCTAACACTTCTACATGGGAAGATGGGCGAGACAAGGAGAGAAGCAGAGCCTGCAAAAGGCTGCCTTTTTAGGCAAAAGGAGCCTTTTCAAGACCCAAGTAGCTCAGGGCTGGAAGCAAAGCTTGAAGCAAAGCTACCTCTGTCAGGTTTGTCCATGTCAGAGTCATCCTCCCCCCAGGGCTTCCAGACCAGGGTTGCAGGCTCTTCATCCTCACTTGGTGCTCTGCTCTGCAGCTCTGGGAGCTCAGCCTGAAAGTCGCTGCCAACATTGATGTGTCTAAAGGAAGAAGGAGGTGGAGGTGAGAAAGGCAAGTGGTCAAGAGAGCCTTGCTGTGCACCCACAGGCTTGAACCAATCCCAGCCTGACTGTGAAAGAGCAGTTCTCCTCCTCGCCATTCCTCCAGTTTGCTGTCCTTTAACCCTAGGCCGAAACTCACGGCTGAATCTGGGCTCTTGCTTTCCTTTTCATTGTGCCTCTCCTTTCCACCTGAAAGAGATCAAAGCAATGCTCCAGTTCAAAATCCTTCTGCCAAGGATGTGTCTGTCAGTAGCCTTCTTTCTCATCCTCATCATTGCAAAGCCTGAGCTCCTGTGGCCCAGCTCCTTTCTCTTTGCTGTCATTGCTGCCTTTTTGGCATGGAATGTCCTAGGCAGGACCCTCTAGCAGTCAGCAGCTTCCTCAGGAGGGCAAGCAGAAGGCCATGCACTACTCTCTTCACTCCCGGGGCCACTGAGAAGAGCCAAGAGAATGGCAGGGAAGATGTGCCAGTGCAGGCTTAGGTTGGATAGAAGGAAAAGCTTCTTCAGCCAGAGGCTGCTTGGGCACTGCAACAGCCTCCCCAGGGAAGGGGGCACAGCACCAAGGCTGACTGAGCTCCAAAAGTGTTTGGACACTGCTCTTGGGCACAGGCTGTGATTGTTGAGGCTGCCCCGGGCAGGCCCTGCAGTTGGGCTCAGTGATCTTTCAGAATCCCTTCCAAGCCAGAAAATTCTGTGCTACTGTGATTGTGCTCTTGAGGAGATGGCATTTGACGGCCGCCCCTGAGCATGAGGTAGAACCAGCCCTACATGCACTGAAAAACGAATCTCTAAAGATATTAAAATAGAATGGATCTAGAAGCGATGGAGCTAGGTAAGTAGATAAGAATTGCTGATCCCAGATGGTTTTTGAAGTTGAAAGCCCGTGTTTGAGGAGAAGCCCAGTCAAATGCTTCCATGCCCTGAACGACAGGGATGCCAGAGGAGTAGTGCCATCATTGTGCTGTTTGAAGCTTTGGAGCGGGTGTGAGCAGAGTCAGGGCATAAGGGGATTTGTTGACACTGAAGGCCTGACCTGCTCAGCCAGGAACAATTTGTTTTGGGGTCAGCACAAGATAGTTTGAGGACTGAAATGGGTGCCAAGAACTTTGAATCAGGTCATGCGTGGACGAGGATCTGCAACTGCACTGGGACACCTCTCTAGGTCCTCTATGGAAAGGTCTGTGTTTCCCCTGGAGGCAACATGATTCCTTCAGAAGCTGCACCCTGCTTTCACGTGGAAGCTCGTCTGGGGAAAGTGAGCACGCAGCCTGTGTGTCGTGCTCGGTGGGAGAGGCAGCTGGAGCCTCCTGCCCCTGTGCTAGTGCTGTGAGGGCAAACGGGGATTTTCTTACCTTGGACGGTTCCCAAGTGCTCGGGGGATGCCCGGAGGCAGACGAGGAGACCAGGATGTCGGTGCAGAGGCCGGGTCTGGCGCTGAGTGCAGAAGGCGGCTGGTCAGGGACAGCCCAGGAGCTGATCCTGCAGCTGCTGCTCCAGCAGTGTTCCAGCAAGGGCCGCAGGAGCAGGAGACAACGACAGTTGCTATGGGCACAGCCCAACATTCCATCTAGAAGCCCAGGGGAGCCATGGGACAGAAAGAGGCATGGGCCGCCTTCTGCTGCAAGTTTGCTCTGAGAAGCTTCCCATTGGGCCTTTTCTCCTCAGTCGTCTGATGAGACGGGCAAAAGCAGTGCAGGGACAGCCCTGGCTCTTCCCGGTGCTTCTTTGCAAGGTGCCTCCAGCTGAAGGTGCACAGGAGCCTGCCTCTGTGCAAGGGCCCAGACCTCATCTCCTGCCCTGGAGAGCCAGAAGGGCTCCTCTCACTGGCTCTCCTCCAGCTCTGAGAGGAGCTGGAATTTGCAAGTTGTCCAGCGCAGAGCCAGCTCCAAAGCTTCCTCTCAAAGTGGAGGCATTCATCCTGCCCCTTTTCTCAATTCTCCTTTTGCTGCCCAATAATGTCACTGCGTGGTTTCCCTCCTTTGGGCCTCTGAGCTGGTCTCTCACCTCATCACTCCTCCCTTGAAACTTGGAGAAACAGGATGTTTTTCAGGGCAACTGATGGGGACACACACACACACACACAGGGACAGCACACGGGCATTTCTCTAGCAAACATTGATGCAGAATTTCTAGATCCCTCTTCCAGCTCCCTTGGAGAAGCTCGGTGGTTGTCCCAAAAGACTCTGGCATTCCTCTAAGGAAGCAACACTAACAGAATTACCTTTCCACACTGCTGGCCTTCACATTGCTTTTAATGCCTAGATGGCCGATATGACAAAAGCCAGGCAGCTTTGCTGCTTTCCTGCCTGTCCTTAAGGAAAAGCAAATCTTGCTTCAGTCCCAATCTTGCTTCCTTCCCAGCCTGCATGTTACCCACTGGCCAGCAAACTGAGGGGGCAGCTGGAACAAGTCCCACTGCAAGGCAGATACTTTGTAGCCTCCAAAGCCCACCTGCACCGGCTCCATCAGACAAGGGCAAGCTTCCCTGGGCTTCCCAGAAGCAGCCTGGCAATTGCCCCCTCCCTCGCCCCCTCTGCACCCTCCACAGCCACTGCCACCAAAGCCTTGCTAGGCAGAGCCATTTGCTGGCCTCGATAAAAGAGTGACTTGGATTCTTCTTTGGCGCAAGTGCCCCAGCTGTGACAAGTCAGAGGATAATGATCACACCCGCTCGGCTTTAGCTAAGGAGATTGCTGGAGGCCCAGAGCGGGACACTGGTCCTTTCAGGAGAAACTGCAACTGAACTAGCCATGCCTTTGTGGTGCATGCCGATAGGAATTGGATAGAATCGGAGGGCTTAGAAATGTCCTCCAAGCTGGTCAGCTCCATCAGTCCCCCAAAATGAAAGAAAGTTATCTGGCTGGGCTCCAAAAAGGACTCAACCCGCTGCTTTTATGCCAGAAAATATGGTGAGACCAGACCACTCATCTAGATGCAATTCAGTGAATTAAACAAAGCCTCCCTTTCCACTCCCAGCTGATGTTGATGTTGAGGAATCAAAGGCTGAAGCCCCAGCGGTATTTCACTGGCAGTAAAGGAGACACACCTCAGGAAGTGCTGCCAGCTGAGCAAGGGGCTGGGCCTGGGGGAGGTGGTGCCTGCCCAGATTCTTCTCTCAGGGCAAGTGCCCTCTTTGCAACACCAGGCAAATGGAACAAACATTGCCGGAGTGATTTCATACAGACAAAAAGACAAAATGGAACAAATTTGGTTAAATGATAAAGACCCATTGGCTCTCCACAAAGGCAAAATGACAAAAGGCAGAGCATAGACAACACCCAACCTTTGAAATTTATTGAGAAATCTAAGAAAACTAATGACTCTCCAATAATACTAATGGATCTTAACTACTAAATTGAGGAGGTTCCTAAAATGTAAACTAACTAAGTAGAAGATGAAACTACCCTAAAAGCTTAAAAAACAGTCCTATTCCTATCTAGTCCTATTGATACCTAACTCTTGCTAGCCCTGGACAACCTGCAGGGTTGTCTAATTTCAAAGTCTTTTCTTCTTGGGGAGAGGCTCTGCTTCCTTCCGAGGCCGATGTCTTCTGCTGTGGTTGTTCCTTTCTTTCATGGTTTCAAACACCCTGCAAGATAGGAAACAAACCATCCATTGCTGACGCTAGTACACACCATGAAAGCAAGTGCCGAGATCTCCGTTTGAGTATGAATTTCTGTCTTTTCGGGCAGTGGCACATTTGTCAATTGATCAGCACCATGAGTCTGATCCTTCTACTTTCAATGCCTTGAAATGTCTTCCTCCTTTTGCTGCGTCCTCTTTTGAATTTGATCAGCAGCATCAAACCAAGCTTTGATGGATCTATTCCTACTTGTATCAACTGTGTCTTGTTGGGGCACGGCAAGGTTTCATTGTGAAGGCTGGGTTTTACCTGAGCTCTTTGGGTTTCAGGTGGGTGTTAAGCTTGACCATGGCTGCCAGGGGCGATGCTGCAGGTGCCCCCAGCTTCCCCTGCGGTGCCTTTGAAAAGGGTCAGCCCCTTTTAGTCCATAGGCGCAGCTGTGAGCAGAAAGAGGAGGAACTTACGCACCGTTTGCACTGCCCGCAGGGAAAGGGGCCTCCCGCCGAAGGGGGCGGCTGGCGAGGTTGGCAGCAGGGACACTCGGCGCTGCGAGCCCTCTTGCGGCTTCTCTTCCCTGTCTCCCCGTTCTCCTTTCTGGGAGGGCTTTTCCTCCTCTTTGCTTTGCCCACACTCTGGAAATCAAAGAGTCCTTATCAATGCTTCCTTCCTCTCACAAAGCTGGAAATCAGAGCATCCAGCACAAACATCTATCGGCCAAGGCAAATCCTTCCAAAGCCTCAAGAGCTGTGAAAACGCAGCCAATGGGCTGCGGCGGGCTGCCAAGCCAGAGCTTGGAGGAAAATACTCCTCTGTTCTACAGGCCAAAGGGGTGGGATAAATACCTGGCTATTTAGAGCTCTACATTTCCTATTTCTACCTTTCTGCCTAACATCTATTTCTCTCTGCTTTTCCTCCACAAATGTCTAGGCAATGGCATTTAAATTCAGTCCAATTAGGGTAGACACATGGTTAGCCATTTTCTAGTATCCAAAATAATCTCCCTCCCTATCTCTCTCTCTCTCTCTCTCTCTCTCTCTCTCACATGATGGGAAGCAAATTGCTCTTTGCCGCTAAGGAACGTTTTAGGGGAGCCACAGCACCGGCAGCTCCTTCTTGGGGAGTATGCTGGGATGCTAGAAAAACTCCCTGAACATCTGCAGCATATCCACAAAGGCAGCCCGGATTGCTGATGTCAGCAAGCAGCGGGGAATTTGGGGTCTGATTGGAGTCAGCGAGGGTGCCAGGCCTTGAGAAGCCCATCTGTAGAGAGTCAAAGCCCATTTTGGTGGCGGTGCTGCTTTCTTGGGTCAAAGTTAGGCTCCAGAATTGCATACTTCAGGGCAGCAGCACAAGGAAGGCCCGGGCAGCATCTGCTGTGCCTTTCCCAGCGCATGGGACGATGTGATCCTGGCAAAGGGGCGTCTGGCATGGCTCGCCAGCAGCTTTTCTCCCCTTCTCCCAGTTTCTCGACCTTCCTGGCACCTCTCCATTTTCTTGCCCCTCACCTGAGCAGGAGTGCTGGCAAGTTTATGCTCCTTTTTCCAGGAGTAGTAGTACTCCACACACTGTGCCACGGTCTTAGTCTGGATCTGTTGTGAAGAGAAAAAGGTGTCGGGTGCACTGGGGAAAAAGTAGACTATGGAGTGAAGTAGGAAGTAAAAGCATGAAGTAAATGGAGTAGGGTGTAAAATGAAATCAGCATGGGGAAAGAGAGGCATCATGCAATGTCTTAAACTGTGTCTTAAGCTAGGTGCTAATACACGCAATGCACAGATCAACAACAAATCCATCTAGCACAGTTCTTCTTTGCCCGCTTCACTCCAGTTATGCCAGCACAGCGTCTTGTGGAAGCAGCAGCAGACCTGTGCCACAAGTCTGACAGAATAAAGCTTCATCTTCCAAAAGAGCTTGGAGAAAAGGGCTGGAGAGGCAGGATCATCCTTTTGACACAGGCTTTTGATGTCCCCTTTTGTTGCTACTTGAAGATACTTGGTACTTGAGAAGAGAGAGAGACTGAAGCCCAGTGCTTGTTCCCAGAAATAAGCAAGCTTTCCTGCTGCTGATCTGCTCGGGTAAAGAATGTCCCGTGGCTTTACCTGCTTCTGGATGAGATGAAAATCCTTGCCGTAGGTGTGGAAAGCCTTTTGGAAGGACTCCTTCTCCTCAGGTGTCCATCTATCAGAGCCTGGCAATAAAAAGCAGCGGGTAGGAAAGGGATCCCTTGATCCACACCAAGTAGATCCCACTGGCTGCCAAGAGAAATCGGTCGCAGGCCGTCATTCACGTGTGTGTAGGTGTCTGCTCCCTCAGAAGGCCATGAAGACAAGAGCAGGCATTGCCCGGGGAGAAGGATTGGAAAACAAGTAAAGCTGAAGGACTAGATGCTGGTGCTTTCCCCAGCCGCAGAGGAGACAAAACCTTGTGCTGGTGTTAAGCACAATTTCTTGAAGCAGAAACGCTTGCCACAAGAATGAAGGGGACGGCAGCATCTGTCAGGGACGCAAGAAGCTCTGCTTTGCTTACCTGCGTAATGATAATCAGCCATGGGATGGCCTTGAGCTGTTGCAGGCCCCTCTGAGAGCAGCATCTCCAGAGCCTCCTGCAAGATCAAGAGGGAAAAGGCTTTAGCCGCCCCAGCACATTAAAAATGAGCCAAAAAATCACAGGTGCTGCCTTTCAGCTCCTTTGCCTCTCCAGACATTCAAGCGACTCTATCCCATGTGGGTGGAACACTGTGATTTGCTCCCAGTCCCTAGTTTTTGCTGCCCAACCCTTTGATCCTGGTCCCCGAGAGTGGCCTTTTGCTCACCAACCTAAGGATTTTGCTGCTCCTGCAGCCAGAACGGCCTCAGCTGACTGAGGCTTCTGGGAATTTCCCCTCCAAAGGTCTTAGAGAACCCAGATCTCCAGGCCATTTACAAGGCAGCAGGACCTTCCGCCGCCGCCGCCGCCGCCGCCTCCAGGAGGGAGATTCTCCCTGCTGGAGCCGTTTGGGCTCAGCCCTGACGCAGCTGGAGGAGACCCAGCAGGCAGCAAGTGCTCTGCTCCCTGTTAAGACCCTTCTCCAAGGAGCAGCCAGGAAAGGCTGTCCCAGTGCCCGGGCCTTCTGCATTCCCTGTGCCCTCTTCTCTGCGCCCAAACAGCCGCTTCTTACCGGAACGCTGCCGCGTGCCTGGTGCAGGCAGTGCAGGGCGCGCTCCAGGTTAGCTGCTGCCCCGGGAATGCCACGGGAGCTGGCCATGTCCAACAGTTCTCTTACTGCAAGCACAAGAAAAAACCCACCGAAAGTCAGCCTTGAGGCCAGCAAGGGCAAAGACTGCCATGCAAGGCAGAAGGACAGGCCGGCAGCTAAAGACAGCAGCTTGGAGAGTATGAAAAGGAGAGCAAAGACAGGGCCAGCTGAAGCAAGGGCCCACGCAGTGCTGGCTCTCCCTCCAAAGCAGCTTCTGTAAGAAGAAGTGGGGGCCAATCTCCCCTCTTCCAGTGGCAAACGGCCCTGACCAATTTGGAGAGCAAGGTGCTTGCTCTTTCTCCTTGCCTCTAACACTTCTACATGGGAAGATGGGCGAGACAAGGAGAGAAGCAGAGCCTGCAAAAGGCTGCCTTTTTAGGCAAAAGGAGCCTTTTCAAGACCCAAGTAGCTCAGGGCTGGAAGCAAAGCTTGAAGCAAAGCTACCTCTGTCAGGTTTGTCCATGTCAGAGTCATCCTCCCCCCAGGGCTTCCAGACCAGGGTTGCAGGCTCTTCATCCTCACTTGGTGCTCTGCTCTGCAGCTCTGGGAGCTCAGCCTGAAAGTCGCTGCCAACATTGATGTGTCTAAAGGAAGAAGGAGGTGGAGGTGAGAAAGGCAAGTGGTCAAGAGAGCCTTGCTGTGCACCCACAGGCTTGAACCAATCCCAGCCTGACTGTGAAAGAGCAGTTCTCCTCCTCGCCATTCCTCCAGTTTGCTGTCCTTTAACCCTAGGCCGAAACTCACGGCTGAATCTGGGCTCTTGCTTTCCTTTTCATTGTGCCTCTCCTTTCCACCTGAAAGAGATCAAAGCAATGCTCCAGTTCAAAATCCTTCTGCCAAGGATGTGTCTGTCAGTAGCCTTCTTTCTCATCCTCATCATTGCAAAGCCTGAGCTCCTGTGGCCCAGCTCCTTTCTCTTTGCTGTCATTGCTGCCTTTTTGGCATGGAATGTCCTAGGCAGGACCCTCTAGCAGTCAGCAGCTTCCTCAGGAGGGCAAGCAGAAGGCCATGCACTACTCTCTTCACTCCCGGGGCCACTGAGAAGAGCCAAGAGAATGGCAGGGAAGATGTGCCAGTGCAGGCTTAGGTTGGATAGAAGGAAAAGCTTCTTCAGCCAGAGGCTGCTTGGGCACTGCAACAGCCTCCCCAGGGAAGGGGGCACAGCACCAAGGCTGACTGAGCTCCAAAAGTGTTTGGACACTGCTCTTGGGCACAGGCTGTGATTGTTGAGGCTGCCCCGGGCAGGCCCTGCAGTTGGGCTCAGTGATCTTTCAGAATCCCTTCCAAGCCAGAAAATTCTGTGCTACTGTGATTGTGCTCTTGAGGAGATGGCATTTGACGGCCGCCCCTGAGCATGAGGTAGAACCAGCCCTACATGCACTGAAAAACGAATCTCTAAAGATATTAAAATAGAATGGATCTAGAAGCGATGGAGCTAGGTAAGTAGATAAGAATTGCTGATCCCAGATGGTTTTTGAAGTTGAAAGCCCGTGTTTGAGGAGAAGCCCAGTCAAATGCTTCCATGCCCTGAACGACAGGGATGCCAGAGGAGTAGTGCCATCATTGTGCTGTTTGAAGCTTTGGAGCGGGTGTGAGCAGAGTCAGGGCATAAGGGGATTTGTTGACACTGAAGGCCTGACCTGCTCAGCCAGGAACAATTTGTTTTGGGGTCAGCACAAGATAGTTTGAGGACTGAAATGGGTGCCAAGAACTTTGAATCAGGTCATGCGTGGACGAGGATCTGCAACTGCACTGGGACACCTCTCTAGGTCCTCTATGGAAAGGTCTGTGTTTCCCCTGGAGGCAACATGATTCCTTCAGAAGCTGCACCCTGCTTTCACGTGGAAGCTCGTCTGGGGAAAGTGAGCACGCAGCCTGTGTGTCGTGCTCGGTGGGAGAGGCAGCTGGAGCCTCCTGCCCCTGTGCTAGTGCTGTGAGGGCAAACGGGGATTTTCTTACCTTGGACGGTTCCCAAGTGCTCGGGGGATGCCCGGAGGCAGACGAGGAGACCAGGATGTCGGTGCAGAGGCCGGGTCTGGCGCTGAGTGCAGAAGGCGGCTGGTCAGGGACAGCCCAGGAGCTGATCCTGCAGCTGCTGCTCCAGCAGTGTTCCAGCAAGGGCCGCAGGAGCAGGAGACAACGACAGTTGCTATGGGCACAGCCCAACATTCCATCTAGAAGCCCAGGGGAGCCATGGGACAGAAAGAGGCATGGGCCGCCTTCTGCTGCAAGTTTGCTCTGAGAAGCTTCCCATTGGGCCTTTTCTCCTCAGTCGTCTGATGAGACGGGCAAAAGCAGTGCAGGGACAGCCCTGGCTCTTCCCGGTGCTTCTTTGCAAGGTGCCTCCAGCTGAAGGTGCACAGGAGCCTGCCTCTGTGCAAGGGCCCAGACCTCATCTCCTGCCCTGGAGAGCCAGAAGGGCTCCTCTCACTGGCTCTCCTCCAGCTCTGAGAGGAGCTGGAATTTGCAAGTTGTCCAGCGCAGAGCCAGCTCCAAAGCTTCCTCTCAAAGTGGAGGCATTCATCCTGCCCCTTTTCTCAATTCTCCTTTTGCTGCCCAATAATGTCACTGCGTGGTTTCCCTCCTTTGGGCCTCTGAGCTGGTCTCTCACCTCATCACTCCTCCCTTGAAACTTGGAGAAACAGGATGTTTTTCAGGGCAACTGATGGGGACACACACACACACACACAGGGACAGCACACGGGCATTTCTCTAGCAAACATTCAGGCAGAATTTCTAGATCCCTCTTCCAGCTCCCTTGGAGAAGCTCGGTGGTTGTCCCAAAAGACTCTGGCATTCCTCTAAGGAAGCAACACTAACAGAATTACCTTTCCACACTGCTGGCCTTCACATTGCTTTTAATGCCTAGATGGCCGATATGACAAAAGCCAGGCAGCTTTGCTGCTTTCCTGCCTGTCCTTAAGGAAAAGCAAATCTTGCTTCAGTCCCAATCTTGCTTCCTTCCCAGCCTGCATGTTACCCACTGGCCAGCAAACTGAGGGGGCAGCTGGAACAAGTCCCACTGCAAGGCAGATACTTTGTAGCCTCCAAAGCCCACCTGCACCGGCTCCATCAGACAAGGGCAAGCTTCCCTGGGCTTCCCAGAAGCAGCCTGGCAATTGCCCCCTCCCTCGCCCCCTCTGCACCCTCCACAGCCACTGCCACCAAAGCCTTGCTAGGCAGAGCCATTTGCTGGCCTCGATAAAAGAGTGACTTGGATTCTTCTTTGGCGCAAGTGCCCCAGCTGTGACAAGTCAGAGGATAATGATCACACCCGCTCGGCTTTAGCTAAGGAGATTGCTGGAGGCCCAGAGCGGGACACTGGTCCTTTCAGGAGAAACTGCAACTGAACTAGCCATGCCTTTGTGGTGCATGCCGATAGGAATTGGATAGAATCGGAGGGCTTAGAAATGTCCTCCAAGCTGGTCAGCTCCATCAGTCCCCCAAAATGAAAGAAAGTTATCTGGCTGGGCTCCAAAAAGGACTCAACCCGCTGCTTTTATGCCAGAAAATATGGTGAGACCAGACCACTCATCTAGATGCAATTCAGTGAATTAAACAAAGCCTCCCTTTCCACTCCCAGCTGATGTTGATGTTGAGGAATCAAAGGCTGAAGCCCCAGCGGTATTTCACTGGCAGTAAAGGAGACACACCTCAGGAAGTGCTGCCAGCTGAGCAAGGGGCTGGGCCTGGGGGAGGTGGTGCCTGCCCAGATTCTTCTCTCAGGGCAAGTGCCCTCTTTGCAACACCAGGCAAATGGAACAAACATTGCCGGAGTGATTTCATACAGACAAAAAGACAAAATGGAACAAATTTGGTTAAATGATAAAGACCCATTGGCTCTCCACAAAGGCAAAATGACAAAAGGCAGAGCATAGACAACACCCAACCTTTGAAATTTATTGAGAAATCTAAGAAAACTAATGACTCTCCAATAATACTAATGGATCTTAACTACTAAATTGAGGAGGTTCCTAAAATGTAAACTAACTAAGTAGAAGATGAAACTACCCTAAAAGCTTAAAAAACAGTCCTATTCCTATCTAGTCCTATTGATACCTAACTCTTGCTAGCCCTGGACAACCTGCAGGGTTGTCTAATTTCAAAGTCTTTTCTTCTTGGGGAGAGGCTCTGCTTCCTTCCGAGGCCGATGTCTTCTGCTGTGGTTGTTCCTTTCTTTCATGGTTTCAAACACCCTGCAAGATAGGAAACAAACCATCCATTGCTGACGCTAGTACACACCATGAAAGCAAGTGCCGAGATCTCCGTTTGAGTATGAATTTCTGTCTTTTCGGGCAGTGGCACATTTGTCAATTGATCAGCACCATGAGTCTGATCCTTCTACTTTCAATGCCTTGAAATGTCTTCCTCCTTTTGCTGCGTCCTCTTTTGAATTTGATCAGCAGCATCAAACCAAGCTTTGATGGATCTATTCCTACTTGTATCAACTGTGTCTTGTTGGGGCACGGCAAGGTTTCATTGTGAAGGCTGGGTTTTACCTGAGCTCTTTGGGTTTCAGGTGGGTGTTAAGCTTGACCATGGCTGCCAGGGGCGATGCTGCAGGTGCCCCCAGCTTCCCCTGCGGTGCCTTTGAAAAGGGTCAGCCCCTTTTAGTCCATAGGCGCAGCTGTGAGCAGAAAGAGGAGGAACTTACGCACCGTTTGCACTGCCCGCAGGGAAAGGGGCCTCCCGCCGAAGGGGGCGGCTGGCGAGGTTGGCAGCAGGGACACTCGGCGCTGCGAGCCCTCTTGCGGCTTCTCTTCCCTGTCTCCCCGTTCTCCTTTCTGGGAGGGCTTTTCCTCCTCTTTGCTTTGCCCACACTCTGGAAATCAAAGAGTCCTTATCAATGCTTCCTTCCTCTCACAAAGCTGGAAATCAGAGCATCCAGCACAAACATCTATCGGCCAAGGCAAATCCTTCCAAAGCCTCAAGAGCTGTGAAAACGCAGCCAATGGGCTGCGGCGGGCTGCCAAGCCAGAGCTTGGAGGAAAATACTCCTCTGTTCTACAGGCCAAAGGGGTGGGATAAATACCTGGCTATTTAGAGCTCTACATTTCCTATTTCTACCTTTCTGCCTAACATCTATTTCTCTCTGCTTTTCCTCCACAAATGTCTAGGCAATGGCATTTAAATTCAGTCCAATTAGGGTAGACACATGGTTAGCCATTTTCTAGTATCCAAAATAATCTCCCTCCCTATCTCTCTCTCTCTCTCTCTCTCTCTCTCTCTCACATGATGGGAAGCAAATTGCTCTTTGCCGCTAAGGAACGTTTTAGGGGAGCCACAGCAGCGGCAGCTCCTTCTTGGGGAGTATGCTGGGATGCTAGAAAAACTCCCTGAACATCTGCAGCATATCCACAAAGGCAGCCCGGATTGCTGATGTCAGCAAGCAGCGGGGAATTTGGGGTCTGATTGGAGTCAGCGAGGGTGCCAGGCCTTGAGAAGCCCATCTGTAGAGAGTCAAAGCCCATTTTGGTGGCGGTGCTGCTTTCTTGGGTCAAAGTTAGGCTCCAGAATTGCATACTTCAGGGCAGCAGCACAAGGAAGGCCCGGGCAGCATCTGCTGTGCCTTTCCCAGCGCATGGGACGATGTGATCCTGGCAAAGGGGCGTCTGGCATGGCTCGCCAGCAGCTTTTCTCCCCTTCTCCCAGTTTCTCGACCTTCCTGGCACCTCTCCATTTTCTTGCCCCTCACCTGAGCAGGAGTGCTGGCAAGTTTATGCTCCTTTTTCCAGGAGTAGTAGTACTCCACACACTGTGCCACGGTCTTAGTCTGGATCTGTTGTGAAGAGAAAAAGGTGTCGGGTGCACTGGGGAAAAAGTAGACTATGGAGTGAAGTAGGAAGTAAAAGCATGAAGTAAATGGAGTAGGGTGTAAAATGAAATCAGCATGGGGAAAGAGAGGCATCATGCAATGTCTTAAACTGTGTCTTAAGCTAGGTGCTAATACACGCAATGCACAGATCAACAACAAATCCATCTAGCACAGTTCTTCTTTGCCCGCTTCACTCCAGTTATGCCAGCACAGCGTCTTGTGGAAGCAGCAGCAGACCTGTGCCACAAGTCTGACAGAATAAAGCTTCATCTTCCAAAAGAGCTTGGAGAAAAGGGCTGGAGAGGCAGGATCATCCTTTTGACACAGGCTTTTGATGTCCCCTTTTGTTGCTACTTGAAGATACTTGGTACTTGAGAAGAGAGAGAGACTGAAGCCCAGTGCTTGTTCCCAGAAATAAGCAAGCTTTCCTGCTGCTGATCTGCTCGGGTAAAGAATGTCCCGTGGCTTTACCTGCTTCTGGATGAGATGAAAATCCTTGCCGTAGGTGTGGAAAGCCTTTTGGAAGGACTCCTTCTCCTCAGGTGTCCATCTATCAGAGCCTGGCAATAAAAAGCAGCGGGTAGGAAAGGGATCCCTTGATCCACACCAAGTAGATCCCACTGGCTGCCAAGAGAAATCGGTCGCAGGCCGTCATTCACGTGTGTGTAGGTGTCTGCTCCCTCAGAAGGCCATGAAGACAAGAGCAGGCATTGCCCGGGGAGAAGGATTGGAAAACAAGTAAAGCTGAAGGACTAGATGCTGGTGCTTTCCCCAGCCGCAGAGGAGACAAAACCTTGTGCTGGTGTTAAGCACAATTTCTTGAAGCAGAAACGCTTGCCACAAGAATGAAGGGGACGGCAGCATCTGTCAGGGACGCAAGAAGCTCTGCTTTGCTTACCTGCGTAATGATAATCAGCCATGGGATGGCCTTGAGCTGTTGCAGGCCCCTCTGAGAGCAGCATCTCCAGAGCCTCCTGCAAGATCAAGAGGGAAAAGGCTTTAGCCGCCCCAGCACATTAAAAATGAGCCAAAAAATCACAGGTGCTGCCTTTCAGCTCCTTTGCCTCTCCAGACATTCAAGCGACTCTATCCCATGTGGGTGGAACACTGTGATTTGCTCCCAGTCCCTAGTTTTTGCTGCCCAACCCTTTGATCCTGGTCCCCGAGAGTGGCCTTTTGCTCACCAACCTAAGGATTTTGCTGCTCCTGCAGCCAGAACGGCCTCAGCTGACTGAGGCTTCTGGGAATTTCCCCTCCAAAGGTCTTAGAGAACCCAGATCTCCAGGCCATTTACAAGGCAGCAGGACCTTCCGCCGCCGCCGCCGCCGCCGCCTCCAGGAGGGAGATTCTCCCTGCTGGAGCCGTTTGGGCTCAGCCCTGACGCAGCTGGAGGAGACCCAGCAGGCAGCAAGTGCTCTGCTCCCTGTTAAGACCCTTCTCCAAGGAGCAGCCAGGAAAGGCTGTCCCAGTGCCCGGGCCTTCTGCATTCCCTGTGCCCTCTTCTCTGCGCCCAAACAGCCGCTTCTTACCGGAACGCTGCCGCGTGCCTGGTGCAGGCAGTGCAGGGCGCGCTCCAGGTTAGCTGCTGCCCCGGGAATGCCACGGGAGCTGGCCATGTCCAACAGTTCTCTTACTGCAAGCACAAGAAAAAACCCACCGAAAGTCAGCCTTGAGGCCAGCAAGGGCAAAGACTGCCATGCAAGGCAGAAGGACAGGCCGGCAGCTAAAGACAGCAGCTTGGAGAGTATGAAAAGGAGAGCAAAGACAGGGCCAGCTGAAGCAAGGGCCCACGCAGTGCTGGCTCTCCCTCCAAAGCAGCTTCTGTAAGAAGAAGTGGGGGCCAATCTCCCCTCTTCCAGTGGCAAACGGCCCTGACCAATTTGGAGAGCAAGGTGCTTGCTCTTTCTCCTTGCCTCTAACACTTCTACATGGGAAGATGGGCGAGACAAGGAGAGAAGCAGAGCCTGCAAAAGGCTGCCTTTTTAGGCAAAAGGAGCCTTTTCAAGACCCAAGTAGCTCAGGGCTGGAAGCAAAGCTTGAAGCAAAGCTACCTCTGTCAGGTTTGTCCATGTCAGAGTCATCCTCCCCCCAGGGCTTCCAGACCAGGGTTGCAGGCTCTTCATCCTCACTTGGTGCTCTGCTCTGCAGCTCTGGGAGCTCAGCCTGAAAGTCGCTGCCAACATTGATGTGTCTAAAGGAAGAAGGAGGTGGAGGTGAGAAAGGCAAGTGGTCAAGAGAGCCTTGCTGTGCACCCACAGGCTTGAACCAATCCCAGCCTGACTGTGAAAGAGCAGTTCTCCTCCTCGCCATTCCTCCAGTTTGCTGTCCTTTAACCCTAGGCCGAAACTCACGGCTGAATCTGGGCTCTTGCTTTCCTTTTCATTGTGCCTCTCCTTTCCACCTGAAAGAGATCAAAGCAATGCTCCAGTTCAAAATCCTTCTGCCAAGGATGTGTCTGTCAGTAGCCTTCTTTCTCATCCTCATCATTGCAAAGCCTGAGCTCCTGTGGCCCAGCTCCTTTCTCTTTGCTGTCATTGCTGCCTTTTTGGCATGGAATGTCCTAGGCAGGACCCTCTAGCAGTCAGCAGCTTCCTCAGGAGGGCAAGCAGAAGGCCATGCACTACTCTCTTCACTCCCGGGGCCACTGAGAAGAGCCAAGAGAATGGCAGGGAAGATGTGCCAGTGCAGGCTTAGGTTGGATAGAAGGAAAAGCTTCTTCAGCCAGAGGCTGCTTGGGCACTGCAACAGCCTCCCCAGGGAAGGGGGCACAGCACCAAGGCTGACTGAGCTCCAAAAGTGTTTGGACACTGCTCTTGGGCACAGGCTGTGATTGTTGAGGCTGCCCCGGGCAGGCCCTGCAGTTGGGCTCAGTGATCTTTCAGAATCCCTTCCAAGCCAGAAAATTCTGTGCTACTGTGATTGTGCTCTTGAGGAGATGGCATTTGACGGCCGCCCCTGAGCATGAGGTAGAACCAGCCCTACATGCACTGAAAAACGAATCTCTAAAGATATTAAAATAGAATGGATCTAGAAGCGATGGAGCTAGGTAAGTAGATAAGAATTGCTGATCCCAGATGGTTTTTGAAGTTGAAAGCCCGTGTTTGAGGAGAAGCCCAGTCAAATGCTTCCATGCCCTGAACGACAGGGATGCCAGAGGAGTAGTGCCATCATTGTGCTGTTTGAAGCTTTGGAGCGGGTGTGAGCAGAGTCAGGGCATAAGGGGATTTGTTGACACTGAAGGCCTGACCTGCTCAGCCAGGAACAATTTGTTTTGGGGTCAGCACAAGATAGTTTGAGGACTGAAATGGGTGCCAAGAACTTTGAATCAGGTCATGCGTGGACGAGGATCTGCAACTGCACTGGGACACCTCTCTAGGTCCTCTATGGAAAGGTCTGTGTTTCCCCTGGAGGCAACATGATTCCTTCAGAAGCTGCACCCTGCTTTCACGTGGAAGCTCGTCTGGGGAAAGTGAGCACGCAGCCTGTGTGTCGTGCTCGGTGGGAGAGGCAGCTGGAGCCTCCTGCCCCTGTGCTAGTGCTGTGAGGGCAAACGGGGATTTTCTTACCTTGGACGGTTCCCAAGTGCTCGGGGGATGCCCGGAGGCAGACGAGGAGACCAGGATGTCGGTGCAGAGGCCGGGTCTGGCGCTGAGTGCAGAAGGCGGCTGGTCAGGGACAGCCCAGGAGCTGATCCTGCAGCTGCTGCTCCAGCAGTGTTCCAGCAAGGGCCGCAGGAGCAGGAGACAACGACAGTTGCTATGGGCACAGCCCAACATTCCATCTAGAAGCCCAGGGGAGCCATGGGACAGAAAGAGGCATGGGCCGCCTTCTGCTGCAAGTTTGCTCTGAGAAGCTTCCCATTGGGCCTTTTCTCCTCAGTCGTCTGATGAGACGGGCAAAAGCAGTGCAGGGACAGCCCTGGCTCTTCCCGGTGCTTCTTTGCAAGGTGCCTCCAGCTGAAGGTGCACAGGAGCCTGCCTCTGTGCAAGGGCCCAGACCTCATCTCCTGCCCTGGAGAGCCAGAAGGGCTCCTCTCACTGGCTCTCCTCCAGCTCTGAGAGGAGCTGGAATTTGCAAGTTGTCCAGCGCAGAGCCAGCTCCAAAGCTTCCTCTCAAAGTGGAGGCATTCATCCTGCCCCTTTTCTCAATTCTCCTTTTGCTGCCCAATAATGTCACTGCGTGGTTTCCCTCCTTTGGGCCTCTGAGCTGGTCTCTCACCTCATCACTCCTCCCTTGAAACTTGGAGAAACAGGATGTTTTTCAGGGCAACTGATGGGGACACACACACACACACACAGGGACAGCACACGGGCATTTCTCTAGCAAACATTCAGGCAGAATTTCTAGATCCCTCTTCCAGCTCCCTTGGAGAAGCTCGGTGGTTGTCCCAAAAGACTCTGGCATTCCTCTAAGGAAGCAACACTAACAGAATTACCTTTCCACACTGCTGGCCTTCACATTGCTTTTAATGCCTAGATGGCCGATATGACAAAAGCCAGGCAGCTTTGCTGCTTTCCTGCCTGTCCTTAAGGAAAAGCAAATCTTGCTTCAGTCCCAATCTTGCTTCCTTCCCAGCCTGCATGTTACCCACTGGCCAGCAAACTGAGGGGGCAGCTGGAACAAGTCCCACTGCAAGGCAGATACTTTGTAGCCTCCAAAGCCCACCTGCACCGGCTCCATCAGACAAGGGCAAGCTTCCCTGGGCTTCCCAGAAGCAGCCTGGCAATTGCCCCCTCCCTCGCCCCCTCTGCACCCTCCACAGCCACTGCCACCAAAGCCTTGCTAGGCAGAGCCATTTGCTGGCCTCGATAAAAGAGTGACTTGGATTCTTCTTTGGCGCAAGTGCCCCAGCTGTGACAAGTCAGAGGATAATGATCACACCCGCTCGGCTTTAGCTAAGGAGATTGCTGGAGGCCCAGAGCGGGACACTGGTCCTTTCAGGAGAAACTGCAACTGAACTAGCCATGCCTTTGTGGTGCATGCCGATAGGAATTGGATAGAATCGGAGGGCTTAGAAACGTCCTCCAAGCTGGTCAGCTCCATCAGTCCCCCAAAATGAAAGAAAGTTATCTGGCTGGGCTCCAAAAAGGACTCAACCCGCTGCTTTTATGCCAGAAAATATGGTGAGACCAGACCACTCATCTAGATGCAATTCAGTGAATTAAACAAAGCCTCCCTTTCCACTCCCAGCTGATGTTGATGTTGAGGAATCAAAGGCTGAAGCCCCAGCGGTATTTCACTGCAGTAAAGGAGACACACCTCAGGAAGTGCTGCCAGCTGAGCAAGGGGCTGGGCCTGGGGGAGGTGGTGCCTGCCCAGATTCTTCTCTCAGGGCAAGTGCCCTCTTTGCAACACCAGGCAAATGGAACAAACATTGCCGGAGTGATTTCATACAGACAAAAAGACAAAATGGAACAAATTTGGTTAAATGATAAAGACCCATTGGCTCTCCACAAAGGCAAAATGACAAAAGGCAGAGCATAGACAACACCCAACCTTTGAAATTTATTGAGAAATCTAAGAAAACTAATGACTCTCCAATAATACTAATGGATCTTAACTACTAAATTGAGGAGGTTCCTAAAATGTAAACTAACTAAGTAGAAGATGAAACTACCCTAAAAGCTTAAAAAACAGTCCTATTCCTATCTAGTCCTATTGATACCTAACTCTTGCTAGCCCTGGACAACCTGCAGGGTTGTCTAATTTCAAAGTCTTTTCTTCTTGGGGAGAGGCTCTGCTTCCTTCCGAGGCCGATGTCTTCTGCTGTGGTTGTTCCTTTCTTTCATGGTTTCAAACACCCTGCAAGATAGGAAACAAACCATCCATTGCTGACGCTAGTACACACCATGAAAGCAAGTGCCGAGATCTCCGTTTGAGTATGAATTTCTGTCTTTTCGGGCAGTGGCACATTTGTCAATTGATCAGCACCATGAGTCTGATCCTTCTACTTTCAATGCCTTGAAATGTCTTCCTCCTTTTGCTGCGTCCTCTTTTGAATTTGATCAGCAGCATCAAACCAAGCTTTGATGGATCTATTCCTACTTGTATCAACTGTGTCTTGTTGGGGCACGGCAAGGTTTCATTGTGAAGGCTGGGTTTTACCTGAGCTCTTTGGGTTTCAGGTGGGTGTTAAGCTTGACCATGGCTGCCAGGGGCGATGCTGCAGGTGCCCCCAGCTTCCCCTGCGGTGCCTTTGAAAAGGGTCAGCCCCTTTTAGTCCATAGGCGCAGCTGTGAGCAGAAAGAGGAGGAACTTACGCACCGTTTGCACTGCCCGCAGGGAAAGGGGCCTCCCGCCGAAGGGGGCGGCTGGCGAGGTTGGCAGCAGGGACACTCGGCGCTGCGAGCCCTCTTGCGGCTTCTCTTCCCTGTCTCCCCGTTCTCCTTTCTGGGAGGGCTTTTCCTCCTCTTTGCTTTGCCCACACTCTGGAAATCAAAGAGTCCTTATCAATGCTTCCTTCCTCTCACAAAGCTGGAAATCAGAGCATCCAGCACAAACATCTATCGGCCAAGGCAAATCCTTCCAAAGCCTCAAGAGCTGTGAAAACGCAGCCAATGGGCTGCGGCGGGCTGCCAAGCCAGAGCTTGGAGGAAAATACTCCTCTGTTCTACAGGCCAAAGGGGTGGGATAAATACCTGGCTATTTAGAGCTCTACATTTCCTATTTCTACCTTTCTGCCTAACATCTATTTCTCTCTGCTTTTCCTCCACAAATGTCTAGGCAATGGCATTTAAATTCAGTCCAATTAGGGTAGACACATGGTTAGCCATTTTCTAGTATCCAAAATAATCTCCCTCCCTATCTCTCTCTCTCTCTCTCTCTCTCTCTCTCTCACATGATGGGAAGCAAATTGCTCTTTGCCGCTAAGGAACGTTTTAGGGGAGCCACAGCAGCGGCAGCTCCTTCTTGGGGAGTATGCTGGGATGCTAGAAAAACTCCCTGAACATCTGCAGCATATCCACAAAGGCAGCCCGGATTGCTGATGTCAGCAAGCAGCGGGGAATTTGGGGTCTGATTGGAGTCAGCGAGGGTGCCAGGCCTTGAGAAGCCCATCTGTAGAGAGTCAAAGCCCATTTTGGTGGTGGTGCTGCTTTCTTGGGTCAAAGTTAGGCTCCAGAATTGCATACTTCAGGGCAGCAGCACAAGGAAGGCCCGGGCAGCATCTGCTGTGCCTTTCCCAGCGCATGGGACGATGTGATCCTGGCAAAGGGGCGTCTGGCATGGCTCGCCAGCAGCTTTTCTCCCCTTCTCCCAGTTTCTCGACCTTCCTGGCACCTCTCCATTTTCTTGCCCCTCACCTGAGCAGGAGTGCTGGCAAGTTTATGCTCCTTTTTCCAGGAGTAGTAGTACTCCACACACTGTGCCACGGTCTTAGTCTGGATCTGTTGTGAAGAGAAAAAGGTGTCGGGTGCACTGGGGAAAAAGTAGACTATGGAGTGAAGTAGGAAGTAAAAGCATGAAGTAAATGGAGTAGGGTGTAAAATGAAATCAGCATGGGGAAAGAGAGGCATCATGCAATGTCTTAAACTGTGTCTTAAGCTAGGTGCTAATACACGCAATGCACAGATCAACAACAAATCCATCTAGCACAGTTCTTCTTTGCCCGCTTCACTCCAGTTATGCCAGCACAGCGTCTTGTGGAAGCAGCAGCAGACCTGTGCCACAAGTCTGACAGAATAAAGCTTCATCTTCCAAAAGAGCTTGGAGAAAAGGGCTGGAGAGGCAGGATCATCCTTTTGACACAGGCTTTTGATGTCCCCTTTTGTTGCTACTTGAAGATACTTGGTACTTGAGAAGAGAGAGAGACTGAAGCCCAGTGCTTGTTCCCAGAAATAAGCAAGCTTTCCTGCTGCTGATCTGCTCGGGTAAAGAATGTCCCGTGGCTTTACCTGCTTCTGGATGAGATGAAAATCCTTGCCGTAGGTGTGGAAAGCCTTTTGGAAGGACTCCTTCTCCTCAGGTGTCCATCTATCAGAGCCTGGCAATAAAAAGCAGCGGGTAGTAAAGGGATCCCTTGATCCACACCAAGTAGATCCCACTGGCTGCCAAGAGAAATCGGTCGCAGGCCGTCATTCACGTGTGTGTAGGTGTCTGCTCCCTCAGAAGGCCATGAAGACAAGAGCAGGCATTGCCCGGGGAGAAGGATTGGAAAACAAGTAAAGCTGAAGGACTAGATGCTGGTGCTTTCCCCAGCCGCAGAGGAGACAAAACCTTGTGCTGGTGTTAAGCACAATTTCTTGAAGCAGAAACGCTTGCCACAAGAATGAAGGGGACGGCAGCATCTGTCAGGGACGCAAGAAGCTCTGCTTTGCTTACCTGCGTAATGATAATCAGCCATGGGATGGCCTTGAGCTGTTGCAGGCCCCTCTGAGAGCAGCATCTCCAGAGCCTCCTGCAAGATCAAGAGGGAAAAGGCTTTAGCCGCCCCAGCACATTAAAAATGAGCCAAAAAATCACAAGTGCTGCCTTTCAGCTCCTTTGCCTCTCCAGACATTCAAGCGACTCTATCCCATGTGGGTGGAACACTGTGATTTGCTCCCAGTCCCTAGTTTTTGCTGCCCAACCCTTTGATCCTGGTCCCCGAGAGTGGCCTTTTGCTCACCAACCTAAGGATTTTGCTGCTCCTGCAGCCAGAATGGCCTCAGCTGACTGAGGCTTCTGGGAATTTCCCCTCCAAAGGTCTTAGAGAACCCAGATCTCCAGGCCATTTACAAGGCAGCAGGACCTTCCGCCGCCGCCGCCGCCTCCAGGAGGGAGATTCTCCCTGCTGGAGCCGTTTGGGCTCAGCCCTGACGCAGCTGGAGGAGACCCAGCAGGCAGCAAGTGCTCTGCTCCCTGTTAAGACCCTTCTCCAAGGAGCAGCCAGGAAAGGCTGTCCCAGTGCCCGGGCCTTCTGCATTCCCTGTGCCCTCTTCTCTGCGCCCAAACAGCCGCTTCTTACCGGAACGCTGCCGCGTGCCTGGTGCAGGCAGTGCAGGGCGCGCTCCAGGTTAGCTGCTGCCCCGGGAATGCCACGGGAGCTGGCCATGTCCAACAGTTCTCTTACTGCAAGCACAAGAAAAAACCCACCGAAAGTCAGCCTTGAGGCCAGCAAGGGCAAAGACTGCCATGCAAGGCAGAAGGACAGGCCGGCAGCTAAAGACAGCAGCTTGGAGAGTATGAAAAGGAGAGCAAAGACAGGGCCAGCTGAAGCAAGGGCCCACGCAGTGCTGGCTCTCCCTCCAAAGCAGCTTCTGTAAGAAGAAGTGGGGGCCAATCTCCCCTCTTCCAGTGGCAAACGGCCCTGACCAATTTGGAGAGCAAGGTGCTTGCTCTTTCTCCTTGCCTCTAACACTTCTACATGGGAAGATGGGCGAGACAAGGAGAGAAGCAGAGCCTGCAAAAGGCTGCCTTTTTAGGCAAAAGGAGCCTTTTCAAGACCCAAGTAGCTCAGGGCTGGAAGCAAAGCTTGAAGCAAAGCTACCTCTGTCAGGTTTGTCCATGTCAGAGTCATCCTCCCCCCAGGGCTTCCAGACCAGGGTTGCAGGCTCTTCATCCTCACTTGGTGCTCTGCTCTGCAGCTCTGGGAGCTCAGCCTGAAAGTCGCTGCCAACATTGATGTGTCTAAAGGAAGAAGGAGGTGGAGGTGAGAAAGGCAAGTGGTCAAGAGAGCCTTGCTGTGCACCCACAGGCTTGAACCAATCCCAGCCTGACTGTGAAAGAGCAGTTCTCCTCCTCGCCATTCCTCCAGTTTGCTGTCCTTTAACCCTAGGCCAAAACTCACGGCTGAATCTGGGCTCTTGCTTTCCTTTTCATTGTGCCTCTCCTTTCCACCTGAAAGAGATCAAAGCAATGCTCCAGTTCAAAATCCTTCTGCCAAGGATGTGTCTGTCAGTAGCCTTCTTTCTCATCCTCATCATTGCAAAGCCTGAGCTCCTGTGGCCCAGCTCCTTTCTCTTTGCTGTCATTGCTGCCTTTTTGGCATGGAATGTCCTAGGCAGGACCCTCTAGCAGTCAGCAGCTTCCTCAGGAGGGCAAGCAGAAGGCCATGCACTACTCTCTTCACTCCCGGGGCCACTGAGAAGAGCCAAGAGAATGGCAGGGAAGATGTGCCAGTGCAGGCTTAGGTTGGATAGAAGGAAAAGCTTCTTCAGCCAGAGGCTGCTTGGGCACTGCAACAGCCTCCCCAGGGAAGGGGGCACAGCACCAAGGCTGACTGAGCTCCAAAAGTGTTTGGACACTGCTCTTGGGCACAGGCTGTGATTGTTGAGGCTGCCCCGGGCAGGCCCTGCAGTTGGGCTCAGTGATCTTTCAGAATCCCTTCCAAGCCAGAAAATTCTGTGCTACTGTGATTGTGCTCTTGAGGAGATGGCATTTGACGGCCGCCCCTGAGCATGAGGTAGAACCAGCCCTACATGCACTGAAAAACGAATCTCTAAAGATATTAAAATAGAATGGATCTAGAAGCGATGGAGCTAGGTAAGTAGATAAGAATTGCTGATCCCAGATGGTTTTTGAAGTTGAAAGCCCGTGTTTGAGGAGAAGCCCAGTCAAATGCTTCCATGCCCTGAACGACAGGGATGCCAGAGGAGTAGTGCCATCATTGTGCTGTTTGAAGCTTTGGAGCGGGTGTGAGCAGAGTCAGGGCATAAGGGGATTTGTTGACACTGAAGGCCTGACCTGCTCAGCCAGGAACAATTTGTTTTGGGGTCAGCACAAGATAGTTTGAGGACTGAAATGGGTGCCAAGAACTTTGAATCAGGTCATGCGTGGACGAGGATCTGCAACTGCACTGGGACACCTCTCTAGGTCCTCTATGGAAAGGTCTGTGTTTCCCCTGGAGGCAACATGATTCCTTCAGAAGCTGCACCCTGCTTTCACGTGGAAGCTCGTCTGGGGAAAGTGAGCACGCAGCCTGTGTGTCGTGCTCGGTGGGAGAGGCAGCTGGAGCCTCCTGCCCCTGTGCTAGTGCTGTGAGGGCAAACGGGGATTTTCTTACCTTGGACGGTTCCCAAGTGCTCGGGGGATGCCCGGAGGCAGACGAGGAGACCAGGATGTCGGTGCAGAGGCCGGGTCTGGCGCTGAGTGCAGAAGGCGGCTGGTCAGGGACAGCCCAGGAGCTGATCCTGCAGCTGCTGCTCCAGCAGTGTTCCAGCAAGGGCCGCAGGAGCAGGAGACAACGACAGTTGCTATGGGCACAGCCCAACATTCCATCTAGAAGCCCAGGGGAGCCATGGGACAGAAAGAGGCATGGGCCGCCTTCTGCTGCAAGTTTGCTCTGAGAAGCTTCCCATTGGGCCTTTTCTCCTCAGTCGTCTGATGAGACGGGCAAAAGCAGTGCAGGGACAGCCCTGGCTCTTCCCGGTGCTTCTTTGCAAGGTGCCTCCAGCTGAAGGTGCACAGGAGCCTGCCTCTGTGCAAGGGCCCAGACCTCATCTCCTGCCCTGGAGAGCCAGAAGGGCTCCTCTCACTGGCTCTCCTCCAGCTCTGAGAGGAGCTGGAATTTGCAAGTTGTCCAGCGCAGAGCCAGCTCCAAAGCTTCCTCTCAAAGTGGAGGCATTCATCCTGCCCCTTTTCTCAATTCTCCTTTTGCTGCCCAATAATGTCACTGCGTGGTTTCCCTCCTTTGGGCCTCTGAGCTGGTCTCTCACCTCATCACTCCTCCCTTGAAACTTGGAGAAACAGGATGTTTTTCAGGGCAACTGATGGGGACACACACACACACACACAGGGACAGCACACGGGCATTTCTCTAGCAAACATTGATGCAGAATTTCTAGATCCCTCTTCCAGCTCCCTTGGAGAAGCTCGGTGGTTGTCCCAAAAGACTCTGGCATTCCTCTAAGGAAGCAACACTAACAGAATTACCTTTCCACACTGCTGGCCTTCACATTGCTTTTAATGCCTAGATGGCCGATATGACAAAAGCCAGGCAGCTTTGCTGCTTTCCTGCCTGTCCTTAAGGAAAAGCAAATCTTGCTTCAGTTCCAATCTTGCTTCCTTCCCAGCCTGCATGTTACCCACTGGCCAGCAAACTGAGGGGGCAGCTGGAACAAGTCCCACTGCAAGGCAGATACTTTGTAGCCTCCAAAGCCCACCTGCACCGGCTCCATCAGACAAGGGCAAGCTTCCCTGGGCTTCCCAGAAGCAGCCTGGCAATTGCCCCCTCCCTCGCCCCCTCTGCACCCTCCACAGCCACTGCCACCAAAGCCTTGCTAGGCAGAGCCATTTGCTGGCCTCGATAAAAGAGTGACTTGGATTCTTCTTTGGCGCAAGTGCCCCAGCTGTGACAAGTCAGAGGATAATGATCACACCCGCTCGGCTTTAGCTAAGGAGATTGCTGGAGGCCCAGAGCGGGACACTGGTCCTTTCAGGAGAAACTGCAACTGAACTAGCCATGCCTTTGTGGTGCATGCCGATAGGAATTGGATAGAATCGGAGGGCTTAGAAACGTCCTCCAAGCTGGTCAGCTCCATCAGTCCCCCAAAATGAAAGAAAGTTATCTGGCTGGGCTCCAAAAAGGACTCAACCCGCTGCTTTTATGCCAGAAAATATGGTGAGACCAGACCACTCATCTAGATGCAATTCAGTGAATTAAACAAAGCCTCCCTTTCCACTCCCAGCTGATGTTGATGTTGAGGAATCAAAGGCTGAAGCCCCAGCGGTATTTCACTGGCAGTAAAGGAGACACACCTCAGGAAGTGCTGCCAGCTGAGCAAGGGGCTGGGCCTGGGGGAGGTGGTGCCTGCCCAGATTCTTCTCTCAGGGCAAGTGCCCTCTTTGCAACACCAGGCAAATGGAACAAACATTGCCGGAGTGATTTCATACAGACAAAAAGACAAAATGGAACAAATTTGGTTAAATGATAAAGACCCATTGGCTCTCCACAAAGGCAAAATGACAAAAGGCAGAGCATAGACAACACCCAACCTTTGAAATTTATTGAGAAATCTAAGAAAACTAATGACTCTCCAATAATACTAATGGATCTTAACTACTAAATTGAGGAGGTTCCTAAAATGTAAACTAACTAAGTAGAAGATGAAACTACCCTAAAAGCTTAAAAAACAGTCCTATTCCTATCTAGTCCTATTGATACCTAACTCTTGCTAGCCCTGGACAACCTGCAGGGTTGTCTAATTTCAAAGTCTTTTCTTCTTGGGGAGAGGCTCTGCTTCCTTCCGAGGCCGATGTCTTCTGCTGTGGTTGTTCCTTTCTTTCATGGTTTCAAACACCCTGCAAGATAGGAAACAAACCATCCATTGCTGACGCTAGTACACACCATGAAAGCAAGTGCCGAAATCTCCGTTTGAGTATGAATTTCTGTCTTTTCGGGCAGTGGCACATTTGTCAATTGATCAGCACCATGAGTCTGATCCTTCTACTTTCAATGCCTTGAAATGTCTTCCTCCTTTTGCTGCGTCCTCTTTTGAATTTGATCAGCAGCATCAAACCAAGCTTTGATGGATCTATTCCTACTTGTATCAACTGTGTCTTGTTGGGGCACGGCAAGGTTTCATTGTGAAGGCTGGGTTTTACCTGAGCTCTTTGGGTTTCAGGTGGGTGTTAAGCTTGACCATGGCTGCCAGGGGCGATGCTGCAGGTGCCCCCAGCTTCCCCTGCGGTGCCTTTGAAAAGGGTCAGCCCCTTTTAGTCCATAGGCGCAGCTGTGAGCAGAAAGAGGAGGAACTTACGCACCGTTTGCACTGCCCGCAGGGAAAGGGGCCTCCCGCCGAAGGGGGCGGCTGGCGAGGTTGGCAGCAGGGACACTCGGCGCTGCGAGCCCTCTTGCGGCTTCTCTTCCCTGTCTCCCCGTTCTCCTTTCTGGGAGGGCTTTTCCTCCTCTTTGCTTTGCCCACACTCTGGAAATCAAAGAGTCCTTATCAATGCTTCCTTCCTCTCACAAAGCTGGAAATCAGAGCATCCAGCACAAACATCTATCGGCCAAGGCAAATCCTTCCAAAGCCTCAAGAGCTGTGAAAACGCAGCCAATGGGCTGCGGCGGGCTGCCAAGCCAGAGCTTGGAGGAAAATACTCCTCTGTTCTACAGGCCAAAGGGGTGGGATAAATACCTGGCTATTTAGAGCTCTACATTTCCTATTTCTACCTTTCTGCCTAACATCTATTTCTCTCTGCTTTTCCTCCACAAATGTCTAGGCAATGGCATTTAAATTCAGTCCAATTAGGGTAGACACATGGTTAGCCATTTTCTAGTATCCAAAATAATCTCCCTCCCTATCTCTCTCTCTCTCTCTCTCTCTCTCTCTCTCACATGATGGGAAGCAAATTGCTCTTTGCCGCTAAGGAACGTTTTAGGGGAGCCACAGCACCGGCAGCTCCTTCTTGGGGAGTATGCTGGGATGCTAGAAAAACTCCCTGAACATCTGCAGCATATCCACAAAGGCAGCCCGGATTGCTGATGTCAGCAAGCAGCGGGGAATTTGGGGTCTGATTGGAGTCAGCGAGGGTGCCAGGCCTTGAGAAGCCCATCTGTAGAGAGTCAAAGCCCATTTTGGTGGCGGTGCTGCTTTCTTGGGTCAAAGTTAGGCTCCAGAATTGCATACTTCAGGGCAGCAGCACAAGGAAGGCCCGGGCAGCATCTGCTGTGCCTTTCCCAGCGCATGGGACGATGTGATCCTGGCAAAGGGGCGTCTGGCATGGCTCGCCAGCAGCTTTTCTCCCCTTCTCCCAGTTTCTCGACCTTCCTGGCACCTCTCCATTTTCTTGCCCCTCACCTGAGCAGGAGTGCTGGCAAGTTTATGCTCCTTTTTCCAGGAGTAGTAGTACTCCACACACTGTGCCACGGTCTTAGTCTGGATCTGTTGTGAAGAGAAAAAGGTGTCGGGTGCACTGGGGAAAAAGTAGACTATGGAGTGAAGTAGGAAGTAAAAGCATGAAGTAAATGGAGTAGGGTGTAAAATGAAATCAGCATGGGGAAAGAGAGGCATCATGCAATGTCTTAAACTGTGTCTTAAGCTAGGTGCTAATACACGCAATGCACAGATCAACAACAAATCCATCTAGCACAGTTCTTCTTTGCCCGCTTCACTCCAGTTATGCCAGCACAGCGTCTTGTGGAAGCAGCAGCAGACCTGTGCCACAAGTCTGACAGAATAAAGCTTCATCTTCCAAAAGAGCTTGGAGAAAAGGGCTGGAGAGGCAGGATCATCCTTTTGACACAGGCTTTTGATGTCCCCTTTTGTTGCTACTTGAAGATACTTGGTACTTGAGAAGAGAGAGAGACTGAAGCCCAGTGCTTGTTCCCAGAAATAAGCAAGCTTTCCTGCTGCTGATCTGCTCGGGTAAAGAATGTCCCGTGGCTTTACCTGCTTCTGGATGAGATGAAAATCCTTGCCGTAGGTGTGGAAAGCCTTTTGGAAGGACTCCTTCTCCTCAGGTGTCCATCTATCAGAGCCTGGCAATAAAAAGCAGCGGGTAGGAAAGGGATCCCTTGATCCACACCAAGTAGATCCCACTGGCTGCCAAGAGAAATCGGTCGCAGGCCGTCATTCACGTGTGTGTAGGTGTCTGCTCCCTCAGAAGGCCATGAAGACAAGAGCAGGCATTGCCCGGGGAGAAGGATTGGAAAACAAGTAAAGCTGAAGGACTAGATGCTGGTGCTTTCCCCAGCCGCAGAGGAGACAAAACCTTGTGCTGGTGTTAAGCACAATTTCTTGAAGCAGAAACGCTTGCCACAAGAATGAAGGGGACGGCAGCATCTGTCAGGGACGCAAGAAGCTCTGCTTTGCTTACCTGCGTAATGATAATCAGCCATGGGATGGCCTTGAGCTGTTGCAGGCCCCTCTGAGAGCAGCATCTCCAGAGCCTCCTGCAAGATCAAGAGGGAAAAGGCTTTAGCCGCCCCAGCACATTAAAAATGAGCCAAAAAATCACAAGTGCTGCCTTTCAGCTCCTTTGCCTCTCCAGACATTCAAGCGACTCTATCCCATGTGGGTGGAACACTGTGATTTGCTCCCAGTCCCTAGTTTTTGCTGCCCAACCCTTTGATCCTGGTCCCCGAGAGTGGCCTTTTGCTCACCAACCTAAGGATTTTGCTGCTCCTGCAGCCAGAACGGCCTCAGCTGACTGAGGCTTCTGGGAATTTCCCCTCCAAAGGTCTTAGAGAACCCAGATCTCCAGGCCATTTACAAGGCAGCAGGACCTTCCGCCGCCGCCGCCGCCGCCGCCTCCAGGAGGGAGATTCTCCCTGCTGGAGCCGTTTGGGCTCAGCCCTGACGCAGCTGGAGGAGACCCAGCAGGCAGCAAGTGCTCTGCTCCCTGTTAAGACCCTTCTCCAAGGAGCAGCCAGGAAAGGCTGTCCCAGTGCCCGGGCCTTCTGCATTCCCTGTGCCCTCTTCTCTGCGCCCAAACAGCCGCTTCTTACCGGAACGCTGCCGCGTGCCTGGTGCAGGCAGTGCAGGGCGCGCTCCAGGTTAGCTGCTGCCCCGGGAATGCCACGGGAGCTGGCCATGTCCAACAGTTCTCTTACTGCAAGCACAAGAAAAAACCCACCGAAAGTCAGCCTTGAGGCCAGCAAGGGCAAAGACTGCCATGCAAGGCAGAAGGACAGGCCGGCAGCTAAAGACAGCAGCTTGGAGAGTATGAAAAGGAGAGCAAAGACAGGGCCAGCTGAAGCAAGGGCCCACGCAGTGCTGGCTCTCCCTCCAAAGCAGCTTCTGTAAGAAGAAGTGGGGGCCAATCTCCGCTCTTCCAGTGGCAAACGGCCCTGACCAATTTGGAGAGCAAGGTGCTTGCTCTTTCTCCTTGCCTCTAACACTTCTACATGGGAAGATGGGCGAGACAAGGAGAGAAGCAGAGCCTGCAAAAGGCTGCCTTTTTAGGCAAAAGGAGCCTTTTCAAGACCCAAGTAGCTCAGGGCTGGAAGCAAAGCTTGAAGCAAAGCTACCTCTGTCAGGTTTGTCCATGTCAGAGTCATCCTCCCCCCAGGGCTTCCAGACCAGGGTTGCAGGCTCTTCATCCTCACTTGGTGCTCTGCTCTGCAGCTCTGGGAGCTCAGCCTGAAAGTCGCTGCCAACATTGATGTGTCTAAAGGAAGAAGGAGGTGGAGGTGAGAAAGGCAAGTGGTCAAGAGAGCCTTGCTGTGCACCCACAGGCTTGAACCAATCCCAGCCTGACTGTGAAAGAGCAGTTCTCCTCCTCGCCATTCCTCCAGTTTGCTGTCCTTTAACCCTAGGCCAAAACTCACGGCTGAATCTGGGCTCTTGCTTTCCTTTTCATTGTGCCTCTCCTTTCCACCTGAAAGAGATCAAAGCAATGCTCCAGTTCAAAATCCTTCTGCCAAGGATGTGTCTGTCAGTAGCCTTCTTTCTCATCCTCATCATTGCAAAGCCTGAGCTCCTGTGGCCCAGCTCCTTTCTCTTTGCTGTCATTGCTGCCTTTTTGACATGGAATGTCCTAGGCAGGACCCTCTAGCAGTCAGCAGCTTCCTCAGGAGGGCAAGCAGAAGGCCATGCACTACTCTCTTCACTCCCGGGGCCACTGAGAAGAGCCAAGAGAATGGCAGGGAAGATGTGCCAGTGCAGGCTTAGGTTGGATAGAAGGAAAAGCTTCTTCAGCCAGAGGCTGCTTGGGCACTGCAACAGCCTCCCCAGGGAAGGGGGCACAGCACCAAGGCTGACTGAGCTCCAAAAGTGTTTGGACACTGCTCTTGGGCACAGGCTGTGATTGTTGAGGCTGCCCCGGGCAGGCCCTGCAGTTGGGCTCAGTGATCTTTCAGAATCCCTTCCAAGGCAGAAAATTCTGTGCTACTGTGATTGTGCTCTTGAGGAGATGGCATTTGACGGCCGCCCCTGAGCATGAGGTAGAACCAGCCCTACATGCACTGAAAAACGAATCTCTAAAGATATTAAAATAGAATGGATCTAGAAGCGATGGAGCTAGGTAAGTAGATAAGAATTGCTGATCCCAGATGGTTTTTGAAGTTGAAAGCCCGTGTTTGAGGAGAAGCCCAGTCAAATGCTTCCATGCCCTGAACGACAGGGATGCCAGAGGAGTAGTGCCATCATTGTGCTGTTTGAAGCTTTGGAGCGGGTGTGAGCAGAGTCAGGGCATAAGGGGATTTGTTGACACTGAAGGCCTGACCTGCTCAGCCAGGAACAATTTGTTTTGGGGTCAGCACAAGATAGTTTGAGGACTGAAATGGGTGCCAAGAACTTTGAATCAGGTCATGCGTGGACGAGGATCTGCAACTGCACTGGGACACCTCTCTAGGTCCTCTATGGAAAGGTCTGTGTTTCCCCTGGAGGCAACATGATTCCTTCAGAAGCTGCACCCTGCTTTCACGTGGAAGCTCGTCTGGGGAAAGTGAGCACGCAGCCTGTGTGTCGTGCTCGGTGGGAGAGGCAGCTGGAGCCTCCTGCCCCTGTGCTAGTGCTGTGAGGGCAAACGGGGATTTTCTTACCTTGGACGGTTCCCAAGTGCTCGGGGGATGCCCGGAGGCAGACGAGGAGACCAGGATGTCGGTGCAGAGGCCGGGTCTGGCGCTGAGTGCAGAAGGCGGCTGGTCAGGGACAGCCCAGGAGCTGATCCTGCAGCTGCTGCTCCAGCAGCGTTCCAGCAAGGGCCGCAGGAGCAGGAGACAACGACAGTTGCTATGGGCACAGCCCAACATTCCATCTAGAAGCCCAGGGGAGCCATGGGACAGAAAGAGGCATGGGCCGCCTTCTGCTGCAAGTTTGCTCTGAGAAGCTTCCCATTGGGCCTTTTCTCCTCAGTCGTCTGATGAGACGGGCAAAAGCAGTGCAGGGACAGCCCTGGCTCTTCCCGGTGCTTCTTTGCAAGGTGCCTCCAGCTGAAGGTGCACAGGAGCCTGCCTCTGTGCAAGGGCCCAGACCTCATCTCCTGCCCTGGAGAGCCAGAAGGGCTCCTCTCACTGGCTCTCCTCCAGCTCTGAGAGGAGCTGGAATTTGCAAGTTGTCCAGCGCAGAGCCAGCTCCAAAGCTTCCTCTCAAAGTGGAGGCATTCATCCTGCCCCTTTTCTCAATTCTCCTTTTGCTGCCCAATAATGTCACTGCGTGGTTTCCCTCCTTTGGGCCTCTGAGCTGGTCTCTCACCTCATCACTCCTCCCTTGAAACTTGGAGAAACAGGATGTTTTTCAGGGCAACTGATGGGGACACACACACACACACACAGGGACAGCACACGGGCATTTCTCTAGCAAACATTGATGCAGAATTTCTAGATCCCTCTTCCAGCTCCCTTGGAGAAGCTCGGTGGTTGTCCCAAAAGACTCTGGCATTCCTCTAAGGAAGCAACACTAACAGAATTACCTTTCCACACTGCTGGCCTTCACATTGCTTTTAATGCCTAGATGGCCGATATGACAAAAGCCAGGCAGCTTTGCTGCTTTCCTGCCTGTCCTTAAGGAAAAGCAAATCTTGCTTCAGTTCCAATCTTGCTTCCTTCCCAGCCTGCATGTTACCCACTGGCCAGCAAACTGAGGGGGCAGCTGGAACAAGTCCCACTGCAAGGCAGATACTTTGTAGCCTCCAAAGCCCACCTGCACCGGCTCCATCAGACAAGGGCAAGCTTCCCTGGGCTTCCCAGAAGCAGCCTGGCAATTGCCCCCTCCCTCGCCCCCTCTGCACCCTCCACAGCCACTGCCACCAAAGCCTTGCTAGGCAGAGCCATTTGCTGGCCTCGATAAAAGAGTGACTTGGATTCTTCTTTGGCGCAAGTGCCCCAGCTGTGACAAGTCAGAGGATAATGATCACACCCGCTCGGCTTTAGCTAAGGAGATTGCTGGAGGCCCAGAGCGGGACACTGGTCCTTTCAGGAGAAACTGCAACTGAACTAGCCATGCCTTTGTGGTGCATGCCGATAGGAATTGGATAGAATCGGAGGGCTTAGAAACGTCCTCCAAGCTGGTCAGCTCCATCAGTCCCCCAAAATGAAAGAAAGTTATCTGGCTGGGCTCCAAAAAGGACTCAACCCGCTGCTTTTATGCCAGAAAATATGGTGAGACCAGACCACTCATCTAGATGCAATTCAGTGAATTAAACAAAGCCTCCCTTTCCACTCCCAGCTGATGTTGATGTTGAGGAATCAAAGGCTGAAGCCCCAGCGGTATTTCACTGGCAGTAAAGGAGACACACCTCAGGAAGTGCTGCCAGCTGAGCAAGGGGCTGGGCCTGGGGGAGGTGGTGCCTGCCCAGATTCTTCTCTCAGGGCAAGTGCCCTCTTTGCAACACCAGGCAAATGGAACAAACATTGCCGGAGTGATTTCATACAGACAAAAAGACAAAATGGAACAAATTTGGTTAAATGATAAAGACCCATTGGCTCTCCACAAAGGCAAAATGACAAAAGGCAGAGCATAGACAACACCCAACCTTTGAAATTTATTGAGAAATCTAAGAAAACTAATGACTCTCCAATAATACTAATGGATCTTAACTACTAAATTGAGGAGGTTCCTAAAATGTAAACTAACTAAGTAGAAGATGAAACTACCCTAAAAGCTTAAAAAACAGTCCTATTCCTATCTAGTCCTATTGATACCTAACTCTTGCTAGCCCTGGACAACCTGCAGGGTTGTCTAATTTCAAAGTCTTTTCTTCTTGGGGAGAGGCTCTGCTTCCTTCCGAGGCCGATGTCTTCTGCTGTGGTTGTTCCTTTCTTTCATGGTTTCAAACACCCTGCAAGATAGGAAACAAACCATCCATTGCTGACGCTAGTACACACCATGAAAGCAAGTGCCGAAATCTCCGTTTGAGTATGAATTTCTGTCTTTTCGGGCAGTGGCACATTTGTCAATTGATCAGCACCATGAGTCTGATCCTTCTACTTTCAATGCCTTGAAATGTCTTCCTCCTTTTGCTGCGTCCTCTTTTGAATTTGATCAGCAGCATCAAACCAAGCTTTGATGGATCTATTCCTACTTGTATCAACTGTGTCTTGTTGGGGCACGGCAAGGTTTCATTGTGAAGGCTGGGTTTTACCTGAGCTCTTTGGGTTTCAGGTGGGTGTTAAGCTTGACCATGGCTGCCAGGGGCGATGCTGCAGGTGCCCCCAGCTTCCCCTGCGGTGCCTTTGAAAAGGGTCAGCCCCTTTTAGTCCATAGGCGCAGCTGTGAGCAGAAAGAGGAGGAACTTACGCACCGTTTGCACTGCCCGCAGGGAAAGGGGCCTCCCGCCGAAGGGGGCGGCTGGCGAGGTTGGCAGCAGGGACACTCGGCGCTGCGAGCCCTCTTGCGGCTTCTCTTCCCTGTCTCCCCGTTCTCCTTTCTGGGAGGGCTTTTCCTCCTCTTTGCTTTGCCCACACTCTGGAAATCAAAGAGTCCTTATCAATGCTTCCTTCCTCTCACAAAGCTGGAAATCAGAGCATCCAGCACAAACATCTATCGGCCAAGGCAAATCCTTCCAAAGCCTCAAGAGCTGTGAAAACGCAGCCAATGGGCTGCGGCGGGCTGCCAAGCCAGAGCTTGGAGGAAAATACTCCTCTGTTCTACAGGCCAAAGGGGTGGGATAAATACCTGGCTATTTAGAGCTCTACATTTCCTATTTCTACCTTTCTGCCTAACATCTATTTCTCTCTGCTTTTCCTCCACAAATGTCTAGGCAATGGCATTTAAATTCAGTCCAATTAGGGTAGACACATGGTTAGCCATTTTCTAGTATCCAAAATAATCTCCCTCCCTATCTCTCTCTCTCTCTCTCTCTCTCTCTCTCTCACATGATGGGAAGCAAATTGCTCTTTGCCGCTAAGGAACGTTTTAGGGGAGCCACAGCACCGGCAGCTCCTTCTTGGGGAGTATGCTGGGATGCTAGAAAAACTCCCTGAACATCTGCAGCATATCCACAAAGGCAGCCCGGATTGCTGATGTCAGCAAGCAGCGGGGAATTTGGGGTCTGATTGGAGTCAGCGAGGGTGCCAGGCCTTGAGAAGCCCATCTGTAGAGAGTCAAAGCCCATTTTGGTGGCGGTGCTGCTTTCTTGGGTCAAAGTTAGGCTCCAGAATTGCATACTTCAGGGCAGCAGCACAAGGAAGGCCCGGGCAGCATCTGCTGTGCCTTTCCCAGCGCATGGGACGATGTGATCCTGGCAAAGGGGCGTCTGGCATGGCTCGCCAGCAGCTTTTCTCCCCTTCTCCCAGTTTCTCGACCTTCCTGGCACCTCTCCATTTTCTTGCCCCTCACCTGAGCAGGAGTGCTGGCAAGTTTATGCTCCTTTTTCCAGGAGTAGTAGTACTCCACACACTGTGCCACGGTCTTAGTCTGGATCTGTTGTGAAGAGAAAAAGGTGTCGGGTGCACTGGGGAAAAAGTAGACTATGGAGTGAAGTAGGAAGTAAAAGCATGAAGTAAATGGAGTAGGGTGTAAAATGAAATCAGCATGGGGAAAGAGAGGCATCATGCAATGTCTTAAACTGTGTCTTAAGCTAGGTGCTAATACACGCAATGCACAGATCAACAACAAATCCATCTAGCACAGTTCTTCTTTGCCCGCTTCACTCCAGTTATGCCAGCACAGCGTCTTGTGGAAGCAGCAGCAGACCTGTGCCACAAGTCTGACAGAATAAAGCTTCATCTTCCAAAAGAGCTTGGAGAAAAGGGCTGGAGAGGCAGGATCATCCTTTTGACACAGGCTTTTGATGTCCCCTTTTGTTGCTACTTGAAGATACTTGGTACTTGAGAAGAGAGAGAGACTGAAGCCCAGTGCTTGTTCCCAGAAATAAGCAAGCTTTCCTGCTGCTGATCTGCTCGGGTAAAGAATGTCCCGTGGCTTTACCTGCTTCTGGATGAGATGAAAATCCTTGCCGTAGGTGTGGAAAGCCTTTTGGAAGGACTCCTTCTCCTCAGGTGTCCATCTATCAGAGCCTGGCAATAAAAAGCAGCGGGTAGGAAAGGGATCCCTTGATCCACACCAAGTAGATCCCACTGGCTGCCAAGAGAAATCGGTCGCAGGCCGTCATTCACGTGTGTGTAGGTGTCTGCTCCCTCAGAAGGCCATGAAGACAAGAGCAGGCATTGCCCGGGGAGAAGGATTGGAAAACAAGTAAAGCTGAAGGACTAGATGCTGGTGCTTTCCCCAGCCGCAGAGGAGACAAAACCTTGTGCTGGTGTTAAGCACAATTTCTTGAAGCAGAAACGCTTGCCACAAGAATGAAGGGGACGGCAGCATCTGTCAGGGACGCAAGAAGCTCTGCTTTGCTTACCTGCGTAATGATAATCAGCCATGGGATGGCCTTGAGCTGTTGCAGGCCCCTCTGAGAGCAGCATCTCCAGAGCCTCCTGCAAGATCAAGAGGGAAAAGGCTTTAGCCGCCCCAGCACATTAAAAATGAGCCAAAAAATCACAAGTGCTGCCTTTCAGCTCCTTTGCCTCTCCAGACATTCAAGCGACTCTATCCCATGTGGGTGGAACACTGTGATTTGCTCCCAGTCCCTAGTTTTTGCTGCCCAACCCTTTGATCCTGGTCCCCGAGAGTGGCCTTTTGCTCACCAACCTAAGGATTTTGCTGCTCCTGCAGCCAGAACGGCCTCAGCTGACTGAGGCTTCTGGGAATTTCCCCTCCAAAGGTCTTAGAGAACCCAGATCTCCAGGCCATTTACAAGGCAGCAGGACCTTCCGCCGCCGCCGCCGCCGCCGCCTCCAGGAGGGAGATTCTCCCTGCTGGAGCCGTTTGGGCTCAGCCCTGACGCAGCTGGAGGAGACCCAGCAGGCAGCAAGTGCTCTGCTCCCTGTTAAGACCCTTCTCCAAGGAGCAGCCAGGAAAGGCTGTCCCAGTGCCCGGGCCTTCTGCATTCCCTGTGCCCTCTTCTCTGCGCCCAAACAGCCGCTTCTTACCGGAACGCTGCCGCGTGCCTGGTGCAGGCAGTGCAGGGCGCGCTCCAGGTTAGCTGCTGCCCCGGGAATGCCACGGGAGCTGGCCATGTCCAACAGTTCTCTTACTGCAAGCACAAGAAAAAACCCACCGAAAGTCAGCCTTGAGGCCAGCAAGGGCAAAGACTGCCATGCAAGGCAGAAGGACAGGCCGGCAGCTAAAGACAGCAGCTTGGAGAGTATGAAAAGGAGAGCAAAGACAGGGCCAGCTGAAGCAAGGGCCCACGCAGTGCTGGCTCTCCCTCCAAAGCAGCTTCTGTAAGAAGAAGTGGGGGCCAATCTCCGCTCTTCCAGTGGCAAACGGCCCTGACCAATTTGGAGAGCAAGGTGCTTGCTCTTTCTCCTTGCCTCTAACACTTCTACATGGGAAGATGGGCGAGACAAGGAGAGAAGCAGAGCCTGCAAAAGGCTGCCTTTTTAGGCAAAAGGAGCCTTTTCAAGACCCAAGTAGCTCAGGGCTGGAAGCAAAGCTTGAAGCAAAGCTACCTCTGTCAGGTTTGTCCATGTCAGAGTCATCCTCCCCCCAGGGCTTCCAGACCAGGGTTGCAGGCTCTTCATCCTCACTTGGTGCTCTGCTCTGCAGCTCTGGGAGCTCAGCCTGAAAGTCGCTGCCAACATTGATGTGTCTAAAGGAAGAAGGAGGTGGAGGTGAGAAAGGCAAGTGGTCAAGAGAGCCTTGCTGTGCACCCACAGGCTTGAACCAATCCCAGCCTGACTGTGAAAGAGCAGTTCTCCTCCTCGCCATTCCTCCAGTTTGCTGTCCTTTAACCCTAGGCCAAAACTCACGGCTGAATCTGGGCTCTTGCTTTCCTTTTCATTGTGCCTCTCCTTTCCACCTGAAAGAGATCAAAGCAATGCTCCAGTTCAAAATCCTTCTGCCAAGGATGTGTCTGTCAGTAGCCTTCTTTCTCATCCTCATCATTGCAAAGCCTGAGCTCCTGTGGCCCAGCTCCTTTCTCTTTGCTGTCATTGCTGCCTTTTTGACATGGAATGTCCTAGGCAGGACCCTCTAGCAGTCAGCAGCTTCCTCAGGAGGGCAAGCAGAAGGCCATGCACTACTCTCTTCACTCCCGGGGCCACTGAGAAGAGCCAAGAGAATGGCAGGGAAGATGTGCCAGTGCAGGCTTAGGTTGGATAGAAGGAAAAGCTTCTTCAGCCAGAGGCTGCTTGGGCACTGCAACAGCCTCCCCAGGGAAGGGGGCACAGCACCAAGGCTGACTGAGCTCCAAAAGTGTTTGGACACTGCTCTTGGGCACAGGCTGTGATTGTTGAGGCTGCCCCGGGCAGGCCCTGCAGTTGGGCTCAGTGATCTTTCAGAATCCCTTCCAAGGCAGAAAATTCTGTGCTACTGTGATTGTGCTCTTGAGGAGATGGCATTTGACGGCCGCCCCTGAGCATGAGGTAGAACCAGCCCTACATGCACTGAAAAACGAATCTCTAAAGATATTAAAATAGAATGGATCTAGAAGCGATGGAGCTAGGTAAGTAGATAAGAATTGCTGATCCCAGATGGTTTTTGAAGTTGAAAGCCCGTGTTTGAGGAGAAGCCCAGTCAAATGCTTCCATGCCCTGAACGACAGGGATGCCAGAGGAGTAGTGCCATCATTGTGCTGTTTGAAGCTTTGGAGCGGGTGTGAGCAGAGTCAGGGCATAAGGGGATTTGTTGACACTGAAGGCCTGACCTGCTCAGCCAGGAACAATTTGTTTTGGGGTCAGCACAAGATAGTTTGAGGACTGAAATGGGTGCCAAGAACTTTGAATCAGGTCATGCGTGGACGAGGATCTGCAACTGCACTGGGACACCTCTCTAGGTCCTCTATGGAAAGGTCTGTGTTTCCCCTGGAGGCAACATGATTCCTTCAGAAGCTGCACCCTGCTTTCACGTGGAAGCTCGTCTGGGGAAAGTGAGCACGCAGCCTGTGTGTCGTGCTCGGTGGGAGAGGCAGCTGGAGCCTCCTGCCCCTGTGCTAGTGCTGTGAGGGCAAACGGGGATTTTCTTACCTTGGACGGTTCCCAAGTGCTCGGGGGATGCCCGGAGGCAGACGAGGAGACCAGGATGTCGGTGCAGAGGCCGGGTCTGGCGCTGAGTGCAGAAGGCGGCTGGTCAGGGACAGCCCAGGAGCTGATCCTGCAGCTGCTGCTCCAGCAGTGTTCCAGCAAGGGCCGCAGGAGCAGGAGACAACGACAGTTGCTATGGGCACAGCCCAACATTCCATCTAGAAGCCCAGGGGAGCCATGGGACAGAAAGAGGCATGGGCCGCCTTCTGCTGCAAGTTTGCTCTGAGAAGCTTCCCATTGGGCCTTTTCTCCTCAGTCGTCTGATGAGACGGGCAAAAGCAGTGCAGGGACAGCCCTGGCTCTTCCCGGTGCTTCTTTGCAAGGTGCCTCCAGCTGAAGGTGCACAGGAGCCTGCCTCTGTGCAAGGGCCCAGACCTCATCTCCTGCCCTGGAGAGCCAGAAGGGCTCCTCTCACTGGCTCTCCTCCAGCTCTGAGAGGAGCTGGAATTTGCAAGTTGTCCAGCGCAGAGCCAGCTCCAAAGCTTCCTCTCAAAGTGGAGGCATTCATCCTGCCCCTTTTCTCAATTCTCCTTTTGCTGCCCAATAATGTCACTGCGTGGTTTCCCTCCTTTGGGCCTCTGAGCTGGTCTCTCACCTCATCACTCCTCCCTTGAAACTTGGAGAAACAGGATGTTTTTCAGGGCAACTGATGGGGACACACACACACACACCCAGGGACAGCACACGGGCATTTCTCTAGCAAACATTGATGCAGAATTTCTAGATCCCTCTTCCAGCTCCCTTGGAGAAGCTCGGTGGTTGTCCCAAAAGACTCTGGCATTCCTCTAAGGAAGCAACACTAACAGAATTACCTTTCCACACTGCTGGCCTTCACATTGCTTTTAATGCCTAGATGGCCGATATGACAAAAGCCAGGCAGCTTTGCTGCTTTCCTGCCTGTCCTTAAGGAAAAGCAAATCTTGCTTCAGTCCCAATCTTGCTTCCTTCCCAGCCTGCATGTTACCCACTGGCCAGCAAACTGAGGGGGCAGCTGGAACAAGTCCCACTGCAAGGCAGATACTTTGTAGCCTCCAAAGCCCACCTGCACCGGCTCCATCAGACAAGGGCAAGCTTCCCTGGGCTTCCCAGAAGCAGCCTGGCAATTGCCCCCTCCCTCGCCCCCTCTGCACCCTCCACAGCCACTGCCACCAAAGCCTTGCTAGGCAGAGCCATTTGCTGGCCTCGATAAAAGAGTGACTTGGATTCTTCTTTGGCGCAAGTGCCCCAGCTGTGACAAGTCAGAGGATAATGATCACACCCGCTCGGCTTTAGCTAAGGAGATTGCTGGAGGCCCAGAGCGGGACACTGGTCCTTTCAGGAGAAACTGCAACTGAACTAGCCATGCCTTTGTGGTGCATGCCGATAGGAATTGGATAGAATCGGAGGGCTTAGAAACGTCCTCCAAGCTGGTCAGCTCCATCAGTCCCCCAAAATGAAAGAAAGTTATCTGGCTGGGCTCCAAAAAGGACTCAACCCGCTGCTTTTATGCCAGAAAATATGGTGAGACCAGACCACTCATCTAGATGCAATTCAGTGAATTAAACAAAGCCTCCCTTTCCACTCCCAGCTGATGTTGATGTTGAGGAATCAAAGGCTGAAGCCCCAGCGGTATTTCACTGGCAGTAAAGGAGACACACCTCAGGAAGTGCTGCCAGCTGAGCAAGGGGCTGGGCCTGGGGGAGGTGGTGCCTGCCCAGATTCTTCTCTCAGGGCAAGTGCCCTCTTTGCAACACCAGGCAAATGGAACAAACATTGCCGGAGTGATTTCATACAGACAAAAAGACAAAATGGAACAAATTTGGTTAAATGATAAAGACCCATTGGCTCTCCACAAAGGCAAAATGACAAAAGGCAGAGCATAGACAACACCCAACCTTTGAAATTTATTGAGAAATCTAAGAAAACTAATGACTCTCCAATAATACTAATGGATCTTAACTACTAAATTGAGGAGGTTCCTAAAATGTAAACTAACTAAGTAGAAGATGAAACTACCCTAAAAGCTTAAAAAACAGTCCTATTCCTATCTAGTCCTATTGATACCTAACTCTTGCTAGCCCTGGACAACCTGCAGGGTTGTCTAATTTCAAAGTCTTTTCTTCTTGGGGAGAGGCTCTGCTTCCTTCCGAGGCCGATGTCTTCTGCTGTGGTTGTTCCTTTCTTTCATGGTTTCAAACACCCTGCAAGATAGGAAACAAACCATCCATTGCTGACGCTAGTACACACCATGAAAGCAAGTGCCGAAATCTCCGTTTGAGTATGAATTTCTGTCTTTTCGGGCAGTGGCACATTTGTCAATTGATCAGCACCATGAGTCTGATCCTTCTACTTTCAATGCCTTGAAATGTCTTCCTCCTTTTGCTGCGTCCTCTTTTGAATTTGATCAGCAGCATCAAACCAAGCTTTGATGGATCTATTCCTACTTGTATCAACTGTGTCTTGTTGGGGCACGGCAAGGTTTCATTGTGAAGGCTGGGTTTTACCTGAGCTCTTTGGGTTTCAGGTGGGTGTTAAGCTTGACCATGGCTGCCAGGGGCGATGCTGCAGGTGCCCCCAGCTTCCCCTGCGGTGCCTTTGAAAAGGGTCAGCCCCTTTTAGTCCATAGGCGCAGCTGTGAGCAGAAAGAGGAGGAACTTACGCACCGTTTGCACTGCCCGCAGGGAAAGGGGCCTCCCGCCGAAGGGGGCGGCTGGCGAGGTTGGCAGCAGGGACACTCGGCGCTGCGAGCCCTCTTGCGGCTTCTCTTCCCTGTCTCCCCGTTCTCCTTTCTGGGAGGGCTTTTCCTCCTCTTTGCTTTGCCCACACTCTGGAAATCAAAGAGTCCTTATCAATGCTTCCTTCCTCTCACAAAGCTGGAAATCAGAGCATCCAGCACAAACATCTATCGGCCAAGGCAAATCCTTCCAAAGCCTCAAGAGCTGTGAAAACGCAGCCAATGGGCTGCGGCGGGCTGCCAAGCCAGAGCTTGGAGGAAAATACTCCTCTGTTCTACAGGCCAAAGGGGTGGGATAAATACCTGGCTATTTAGAGCTCTACATTTCCTATTTCTACCTTTCTGCCTAACATCTATTTCTCTCTGCTTTTCCTCCACAAATGTCTAGGCAATGGCATTTAAATTCAGTCCAATTAGGGTAGACACATGGTTAGCCATTTTCTAGTATCCAAAATAATCTCCCTCCCTATCTCTCTCTCTCTCTCTCTCTCTCTCTCTCACATGATGGGAAGCAAATTGCTCTTTGCCGCTAAGGAACGTTTTAGGGGAGCCACAGCAGCGGCAGCTCCTTCTTGGGGAGTATGCTGGGATGCTAGAAAAACTCCCTGAACATCTGCAGCATATCCACAAAGGCAGCCCGGATTGCTGATGTCAGCAAGCAGCGGGGAATTTGGGGTCTGATTGGAGTCAGCGAGGGTGCCAGGCCTTGAGAAGCCCATCTGTAGAGAGTCAAAGCCCATTTTGGTGGCGGTGCTGCTTTCTTGGGTCAAAGTTAGGCTCCAGAATTGCATACTTCAGGGCAGCAGCACAAGGAAGGCCCGGGCAGCATCTGCTGTGCCTTTCCCAGCGCATGGGACGATGTGATCCTGGCAAAGGGGCGTCTGGCATGGCTCGCCAGCAGCTTTTCTCCCCTTCTCCCAGTTTCTCGACCTTCCTGGCACCTCTCCATTTTCTTGCCCCTCACCTGAGCAGGAGTGCTGGCAAGTTTATGCTCCTTTTTCCAGGAGTAGTAGTACTCCACACACTGTGCCACGGTCTTAGTCTGGATCTGTTGTGAAGAGAAAAAGGTGTCGGGTGCACTGGGGAAAAAGTAGACTATGGAGTGAAGTAGGAAGTAAAAGCATGAAGTAAATGGAGTAGGGTGTAAAATGAAATCAGCATGGGGAAAGAGAGGCATCATGCAATGTCTTAAACTGTGTCTTAAGCTAGGTGCTAATACACGCAATGCACAGATCAACAACAAATCCATCTAGCACAGTTCTTCTTTGCCCGCTTCACTCCAGTTATGCCAGCACAGCGTCTTGTGGAAGCAGCAGCAGACCTGTGCCACAAGTCTGACAGAATAAAGCTTCATCTTCCAAAAGAGCTTGGAGAAAAGGGCTGGAGAGGCAGGATCATCCTTTTGACACAGGCTTTTGATGTCCCCTTTTGTTGCTACTTGAAGATACTTGGTACTTGAGAAGAGAGAGAGACTGAAGCCCAGTGCTTGTTCCCAGAAATAAGCAAGCTTTCCTGCTGCTGATCTGCTCGGGTAAAGAATGTCCCGTGGCTTTACCTGCTTCTGGATGAGATGAAAATCCTTGCCGTAGGTGTGGAAAGCCTTTTGGAAGGACTCCTTCTCCTCAGGTGTCCATCTATCAGAGCCTGGCAATAAAAAGCAGCGGGTAGGAAAGGGATCCCTTGATCCACACCAAGTAGATCCCACTGGCTGCCAAGAGAAATCGGTCGCAGGCCGTCATTCACGTGTGTGTAGGTGTCTGCTCCCTCAGAAGGCCATGAAGACAAGAGCAGGCATTGCCCGGGGAGAAGGATTGGAAAACAAGTAAAGCTGAAGGACTAGATGCTGGTGCTTTCCCCAGCCGCAGAGGAGACAAAACCTTGTGCTGGTGTTAAGCACAATTTCTTGAAGCAGAAACGCTTGCCACAAGAATGAAGGGGACGGCAGCATCTGTCAGGGACGCAAGAAGCTCTGCTTTGCTTACCTGCGTAATGATAATCAGCCATGGGATGGCCTTGAGCTGTTGCAGGCCCCTCTGAGAGCAGCATCTCCAGAGCCTCCTGCAAGATCAAGAGGGAAAAGGCTTTAGCCGCCCCAGCACATTAAAAATGAGCCAAAAAATCACAAGTGCTGCCTTTCAGCTCCTTTGCCTCTCCAGACATTCAAGCGACTCTATCCCATGTGGGTGGAACACTGTGATTTGCTCCCAGTCCCTAGTTTTTGCTGCCCAACCCTTTGATCCTGGTCCCCGAGAGTGGCCTTTTGCTCACCAACCTAAGGATTTTGCTGCTCCTGCAGCCAGAACGGCCTCAGCTGACTGAGGCTTCTGGGAATTTCCCCTCCAAAGGTCTTAGAGAACCCAGATCTCCAGGCCATTTACAAGGCAGCAGGACCTTCCGCCGCCGCCGCCGCCGCCGCCTCCAGGAGGGAGATTCTCCCTGCTGGAGCCGTTTGGGCTCAGCCCTGACGCAGCTGGAGGAGACCCAGCAGGCAGCAAGTGCTCTGCTCCCTGTTAAGACCCTTCTCCAAGGAGCAGCCAGGAAAGGCTGTCCCAGTGCCCGGGCCTTCTGCATTCCCTGTGCCCTCTTCTCTGCGCCCAAACAGCCGCTTCTTACCGGAACGCTGCCGCGTGCCTGGTGCAGGCAGTGCAGGGCGCGCTCCAGGTTAGCTGCTGCCCCGGGAATGCCACGGGAGCTGGCCATGTCCAACAGTTCTCTTACTGCAAGCACAAGAAAAAACCCACCGAAAGTCAGCCTTGAGGCCAGCAAGGGCAAAGACTGCCATGCAAGGCAGAAGGACAGGCCGGCAGCTAAAGACAGCAGCTTGGAGAGTATGAAAAGGAGAGCAAAGACAGGGCCAGCTGAAGCAAGGGCCCACGCAGTGCTGGCTCTCCCTCCAAAGCAGCTTCTGTAAGAAGAAGTGGGGGCCAATCTCCGCTCTTCCAGTGGCAAACGGCCCTGACCAATTTGGAGAGCAAGGTGCTTGCTCTTTCTCCTTGCCTCTAACACTTCTACATGGGAAGATGGGCGAGACAAGGAGAGAAGCAGAGCCTGCAAAAGGCTGCCTTTTTAGGCAAAAGGAGCCTTTTCAAGACCCAAGTAGCTCAGGGCTGGAAGCAAAGCTTGAAGCAAAGCTACCTCTGTCAGGTTTGTCCATGTCAGAGTCATCCTCCCCCCAGGGCTTCCAGACCAGGGTTGCAGGCTCTTCATCCTCACTTGGTGCTCTGCTCTGCAGCTCTGGGAGCTCAGCCTGAAAGTCGCTGCCAACATTGATGTGTCTAAAGGAAGAAGGAGGTGGAGGTGAGAAAGGCAAGTGGTCAAGAGAGCCTTGCTGTGCACCCACAGGCTTGAACCAATCCCAGCCTGACTGTGAAAGAGCAGTTCTCCTCCTCGCCATTCCTCCAGTTTGCTGTCCTTTAACCCTAGGCCAAAACTCACGGCTGAATCTGGGCTCTTGCTTTCCTTTTCATTGTGCCTCTCCTTTCCACCTGAAAGAGATCAAAGCAATGCTCCAGTTCAAAATCCTTCTGCCAAGGATGTGTCTGTCAGTAGCCTTCTTTCTCATCCTCATCATTGCAAAGCCTGAGCTCCTGTGGCCCAGCTCCTTTCTCTTTGCTGTCATTGCTGCCTTTTTGACATGGAATGTCCTAGGCAGGACCCTCTAGCAGTCAGCAGCTTCCTCAGGAGGGCAAGCAGAAGGCCATGCACTACTCTCTTCACTCCCGGGGCCACTGAGAAGAGCCAAGAGAATGGCAGGGAAGATGTGCCAGTGCAGGCTTAGGTTGGATAGAAGGAAAAGCTTCTTCAGCCAGAGGCTGCTTGGGCACTGCAACAGCCTCCCCAGGGAAGGGGGCACAGCACCAAGGCTGACTGAGCTCCAAAAGTGTTTGGACACTGCTCTTGGGCACAGGCTGTGATTGTTGAGGCTGCCCCGGGCAGGCCCTGCAGTTGGGCTCAGTGATCTTTCAGAATCCCTTCCAAGCCAGAAAATTCTGTGCTACTGTGATTGTGCTCTTGAGGAGATGGCATTTGACAGCCGCCCCTGAGCATGAGGTAGAACCAGCCCTACATGCACTGAAAAAAGAATCTCTAAAGATATTAAAATAGAATGGATCTAGAAGCGATGGAGCTAGGTAAGTAGATAAGAATTGCTGATCCCAGATGGTTTTTGAAGTTGAAAGCCCGTGTTTGAGGAGAAGCCCAGTCAAATGCTTCCATGCCCTGAACGACAGGGATGCCAGAGGAGTAGTGCCATCATTGTGCTGTTTGAAGCTTTGGAGCGGGTGTGAGCAGAGTCAGGGCATAAGGGGATTTGTTGACACTGAAGGCCTGACCTGCTCAGCCAGGAACAATTTGTTTTGGGGTCAGCACAAGATAGTTTGAGGACTGAAATGGGTGCCAAGAACTTTGAATCAGGTCATGCGTGGACGAGGATCTGCAACTGCACTGGGACACCTCTCTAGGTCCTCTATGGAAAGGTCTGTGTTTCCCCTGGAGGCAACATGATTCCTTCAGAAGCTGCACCCTGCTTTCACGTGGAAGCTCGTCTGGGGAAAGTGAGCACGCAGCCTGTGTGTCGTGCTCGGTGGGAGAGGCAGCTGGAGCCTCCTGCCCCTGTGCTAGTGCTGTGAGGGCAAACGGGGATTTTCTTACCTTGGACGGTTCCCAAGTGCTCGGGGGATGCCCGGAGGCAGACGAGGAGACCAGGATGTCGGTGCAGAGGCCGGGTCTGGCGCTGAGTGCAGAAGGCGGCTGGTCAGGGACAGCCCAGGAGCTGATCCTGCAGCTGCTGCTCCAGCAGCGTTCCAGCAAGGGCCGCAGGAGCAGGAGACAACGACAGTTGCTATGGGCACAGCCCAACATTCCATCTAGAAGCCCAGGGGAGCCATGGGACAGAAAGAGGCATGGGCCGCCTTCTGCTGCAAGTTTGCTCTGAGAAGCTTCCCATTGGGCCTTTTCTCCTCAGTCGTCTGATGAGACGGGCAAAAGCAGTGCAGGGACAGCCCTGGCTCTTCCCGGTGCTTCTTTGCAAGGTGCCTCCAGCTGAAGGTGCACAGGAGCCTGCCTCTGTGCAAGGGCCCAGACCTCATCTCCTGCCCTGGAGAGCCAGAAGGGCTCCTCTCACTGGCTCTCCTCCAGCTCTGAGAGGAGCTGGAATTTGCAAGTTGTCCAGCGCAGAGCCAGCTCCAAAGCTTCCTCTCAAAGTGGAGGCATTCATCCTGCCCCTTTTCTCAATTCTCCTTTTGCTGCCCAATAATGTCACTGCGTGGTTTCCCTCCTTTGGGCCTCTGAGCTGGTCTCTCACCTCATCACTCCTCCCTTGAAACTTGGAGAAACAGGATGTTTTTCAGGGCAACTGATGGGGACACACACACACACACACAGGGACAGCACACGGGCATTTCTCTAGCAAACATTGATGCAGAATTTCTAGATCCCTCTTCCAGCTCCCTTGGAGAAGCTCGGTGGTTGTCCCAAAAGACTCTGGCATTCCTCTAAGGAAGCAACACTAACAGAATTACCTTTCCACACTGCTGGCCTTCACATTGCTTTTAATGCCTAGATGGCCGATATGACAAAAGCCAGGCAGCTTTGCTGCTTTCCTGCCTGTCCTTAAGGAAAAGCAAATCTTGCTTCAGTCCCAATCTTGCTTCCTTCCCAGCCTGCATGTTACCCACTGGCCAGCAAACTGAGGGGGCAGCTGGAACAAGTCCCACTGCAAGGCAGATACTTTGTAGCCTCCAAAGCCCACCTGCACCGGCTCCATCAGACAAGGGCAAGCTTCCCTGGGCTTCCCAGAAGCAGCCTGGCAATTGCCCCCTCCCTCGCCCCCTCTGTACCCTCCACAGCCACTGCCACCAAAGCCTTGCTAGGCAGAGCCATTTGCTGGCCTCGATAAAAGAGTGACTTGGATTCTTCTTTGGCGCAAGTGCCCCAGCTGTGACAAGTCAGAGGATAATGATCACACCCGCTCGGCTTTAGCTAAGGAGATTGCTGGAGGCCCAGAGCGGGACACTGGTCCTTTCAGGAGAAACTGCAACTGAACTAGCCATGCCTTTGTGGTGCATGCGGATAGGAATTGGATAGAATCGGAGGGCTTAGAAACGTCCTCCAAGCTGGTCAGCTCCATCAGTCCCCCAAAATGAAAGAAAGTTATCTGGCTGGGCTCCAAAAAGGACTCAACCCGCTGCTTTTATGCCAGAAAATATGGTGAGACCAGACCACTCATCTAGATGCAATTCAGTGAATTAAACAAAGCCTCCCTTTCCACTCCCAGCTGATGTTGATGTTGAGGAATCAAAGGCTGAAGCCCCAGCGGTATTTCACTGGCAGTAAAGGAGACACACCTCAGGAAGTGCTGCCAGCTGAGCAAGGGGCTGGGCCTGGGGGAGGTGGTGCCTGCCCAGATTCTTCTCTCAGGGCAAGTGCCGTCTTTGCAACACCAGGCAAATGGAACAAACATTGCCGGAGTGATTTCATACAGACAAAAAGACAAAATGGAACAAATTTGGTTAAATGATAAAGACCCATTGGCTCTCCACAAAGGCAAAATGACAAAAGGCAGAGCATAGACAACACCCAACCTTTGAAATTTATTGAGAAATCTAAGAAAACTAATGACTCTCCAATAATACTAATGGATCTTAACTACTAAATTGAGGAGGTTCCTAAAATGTAAACTAACTAAGTAGAAGATGAAACTACCCTAAAAGCTTAAAAAACAGTCCTATTCCTATCTAGTCCTATTGATACCTAACTCTTGCTAGCCCTGGACAACCTGCAGGGTTGTCTAATTTCAAAGTCTTTTCTTCTTGGGGAGAGGCTCTGCTTCCTTCCGAGGCCGATGTCTTCTGCTGTGGTTGTTCCTTTCTTTCATGGTTTCAAACACCCTGCAAGATAGGAAACAAACCATCCATTGCTGACGCTAGTACACACCATGAAAGCAAGTGCCGAGATCTCCGTTTGAGTATGAATTTCTGTCTTTTCGGGCAGTGGCACATTTGTCAATTGATCAGCACCATGAGTCTGATCCTTCTACTTTCAATGCCTTGAAATGTCTTCCTCCTTTTGCTGCGTCCTCTTTTGAATTTGATCAGCAGCATCAAACCAAGCTTTGATGGATCTATTCCTACTTGTATCAACTGTGTCTTGTTGGGGCACGGCAAGGTTTCATTGTGAAGGCTGGGTTTTACCTGAGCTCTTTGGGTTTCAGGTGGGTGTTAAGCTTGACCATGGCTGCCAGGGGCGATGCTGCAGGTGCCCCCAGCTTCCCCTGCGGTGCCTTTGAAAAGGGTCAGCCCCTTTTAGTCCATAGGCGCAGCTGTGAGCAGAAAGAGGAGGAACTTACGCACCGTTTGCACTGCCCGCAGGGAAAGGGGCCTCCCGCCGAAGGGGGCGGCTGGCGCGGTTGGCAGCAGGGACACTCGGCGCTGCGAGCCCTCTTGCGGCTTCTCTTCCCTGTCTCCCCGTTCTCCTTTCTGGGAGGGCTTTTCCTCCTCTTTGCTTTGCCCACGCTCTGGAAATCAAAGAGTCCTTATCAATGCTTCCTTCCTCTCACAAAGCTGGAAATCAGAGCATCCAGCACAAACATCTATCGGCCAAGGCAAATCCTTCCAAAGCCTCAAGAGCTGTGAAAACGCAGCCAATGGGCTGCGGCGGGCTGCCAAGCCAGAGCTTGGAGGAAAATACTCCTCTGTTCTACAGGCCAAAGGGGTGGGATAAATACCTGGCTATTTAGAGCTCTACATTTCCTATTTCTACCTTTCTGCCTAACATCTATTTCTCTCTGCTTTTCCTCCACAAATGTCTAGGCAATGGCATTTAAATTCAGTCCAATTAGGGTAGACACATGGTTAGCCATTTTCTAGTATCCAAAATAATCTCCCTCCCTATCTCTCTCTCTCTCTCTCTCTCTCTCACATGATGGGAAGCAAATTGCTCTTTGCCGCTAAGGAACGTTTTAGGGGAGCCACAGCAGCGGCAGCTCCTTCTTGGGGAGTATGCTGGGATGCTAGAAAAACTCCCTGAACATCTGCAGCATATCCACAAAGGCAGCCCAGATTGCTGATGTCAGCAAGCAGCGGGGAATTTGGGGTCTGATTGGAGTCAGCGAGGGTGCCAGGCCTTGAGAAGCCCATCTGTAGAGAGTCAAAGCCCATTTTGGCGGCGGTGCTGCTTTCTTGGGTCAAAGTTAGGCTCCAGAATTGCATACTTCAGGGCAGCAGCACAAGGAAGGCCCGGGCAGCATCTGCTGTGCCTTTCCCAGCGCATGGGACGATGTGATCCTGGCAAAGGGGCGTCTGGCATGGCTCGCCAGCAGCTTTTCTCCCCTTCTCCCAGTTTCTCGACCTTCCTGGCACCTCTCCATTTTCTTGCCCCTCACCTGAGCAGGAGTGCTGGCAAGTTTATGCTCCTTTTTCCAGGAGTAGTAGTACTCCACACACTGTGCCACGGTCTTAGTCTGGATCTGTTGTGAAGAGAAAAAGGTGTCGGGTGCACTGGGGAAAAAGTAGACTATGGAGTGAAGTAGGAAGTAAAAGCATGAAGTAAATGGAGTAGGGTGTAAAATGAAATCAGCATGGGGAAAGAGAGGCATCATGCAATGTCTTAAACTGTGTCTTAAGCTAGGTGCTAATACACGCAATGCACAGATCAACAACAAATCCATCTAGCACAGTTCTTCTTTGCCCGCTTCACTCCAGTTATGCCAGCACAGCGTCTTGTGGAAGCAGCAGCAGACCTGTGCCACAAGTCTGACAGAATAAAGCTTCATCTTCCAAAAGAGCTTGGAGAAAAGGGCTGGAGAGGCAGGATCATCCTTTTGACACAGGCTTTTGATGTCCCCTTTTGTTGCTACTTGAAGATACTTGGTACTTGAGAAGAGAGAGAGACTGAAGCCCAGTGCTTGTTCCCAGAAATAAGCAAGCTTTCCTGCTGCTGATCTGCTCGGGTAAAGAATGTCCCGTGGCTTTACCTGCTTCTGGATGAGATGAAAATCCTTGCCGTAGGTGTGGAAAGCCTTTTGGAAGGACTCCTTCTCCTCAGGTGTCCATCTATCAGAGCCTGGCAATAAAAAGCAGCGGGTAGGAAAGGGATCCCTTGATCCACACCAAGTAGATCCCACTGGCTGCCAAGAGAAATCGGTCGCAGGCCGTCATTCACGTGTGTGTAGGTGTCTGCTCCCTCAGAAGGCCATGAAGACAAGAGCAGGCATTGCCCGGGGAGAAGGATTGGAAAACAAGTAAAGCTGAAGGACTAGATGCTGGTGCTTTCCCCAGCCGCAGAGGAGACAAAACCTTGTGCTGGTGTTAAGCACAATTTCTTGAAGCAGAAACGCTTGCCACAAGAATGAAGGGGACGGCAGCATCTGTCAGGGACGCAAGAAGCTCTGCTTTGCTTACCTGCGTAATGATAATCAGCCATGGGATGGCCTTGAGCTGTTGCAGGCCCCTCTGAGAGCAGCATCTCCAGAGCCTCCTGCAAGATCAAGAGGGAAAAGGCTTTAGCCGCCCCAGCACATTAAAAATGAGCCAAAAAATCACAGGTGCTGCCTTTCAGCTCCTTTGCCTCTCCAGACATTCAAGCGACTCTATCCCATGTGGGTGGAACACTGTGATTTGCTCCCAGTCCCTAGTTTTTGCTGCCCAACCCTTTGATCCTGGTCCCCGAGAGTGGCCTTTTGCTCACCAACCTAAGGATTTTGCTGCTCCTGCAGCCAGAACGGCCTCAGCTGACTGAGGCTTCTGGGAATTTCCCCTCCAAAGGTCTTAGAGAACCCAGATCTCCAGGCCATTTACAAGGCAGCAGGACCTTCCGCCGCCGCCGCCGCCGCCGCCTCCAGGAGGGAGATTCTCCCTGCTGGAGCCGTTTGGGCTCAGCCCTGACGCAGCTGGAGGAGACCCAGCAGGCAGCAAGTGCTCTGCTCCCTGTTAAGACCCTTCTCCAAGGAGCAGCCAGGAAAGGCTGTCCCAGTGCCCGGGCCTTCTGCATTCCCTGTGCCCTCTTCTCTGCGCCCAAACAGCCGCTTCTTACCGGAACGCTGCCGCGTGCCTGGTGCAGGCAGTGCAGGGCGTGCTCCAGGTTAGCTGCTGCCCCGGGAATGCCACGGGAGCTGGCCATGTCCAACAGTTCTCTTACTGCAAGCACAAGAAAAAACCCACCGAAAGTCAGCCTTGAGGCCAGCAAGGGCAAAGACTGCCATGCAAGGCAGAAGGACAGGCCGGCAGCTAAAGACAGCAGCTTGGAGAGTATGAAAAGGAGAGCAAAGACAGGGCCAGCTGAAGCAAGGGCCCACGCAGTGCTGGCTCTCCCTCCAAAGCAGCTTCTGTAAGAAGAAGTGGGGGCCAATCTCCCCTCTTCCAGTGGCAAACGGCCCTGACCAATTTGGAGAGCAAGGTGCTTGCTCTTTCTCCTTGCCTCTAACACTTCTACATGGGAAGATGGGCGAGACAAGGAGAGAAGCAGAGCCTGCAAAAGGTTGCCTTTTTAGGCAAAAGGAGCCTTTTCAAGACCCAAGTAGCTCAGGGCTGGAAGCAAAGCTTGAAGCAAAGCTACCTCTGTCAGGTTTGTCCATGTCAGAGTCATCCTCCCCCCAGGGCTTCCAGACCAGGGTTGCAGGCTCTTCATCCTCACTTGGTGCTCTGCTCTGCAGCTCTGGGAGCTCAGCCTGAAAGTCGCTGCCAACATTGATGTGCCTAAAGGAAGAAGGAGGTGGAGGTGAGAAAGGCAAGTGGTCAAGAGAGCCTTGCTGTGCACCCACAGGCTTGAACCAATCCCAGCCTGACTGTGAAAGAGCAGTTCTCCTCCTCGCCATTCCTCCAGTTTGCTGTCCTTTAACCCTAGGCCAAAACTCACGGCTGAATCTGGGCTCTTGCTTTCCTTTTCATTGTGCCTCTCCTTTCCACCTGAAAGAGATCAAAGCAATGCTCCAGTTCAAAATCCTTCTGCCAAGGATGTGTCTGTCAGTAGCCTTCTTTCTCATCCTCATCATTGCAAAGCCTGAGCTCCTGTGGCCCAGCTCCTTTCTCTTTGCTGTCATTGCTGCCTTTTTGACATGGAATGTCCTAGGCAGGACCCTCTAGCAGTCAGCAGCTTCCTCAGGAGGGCAAGCAGAAGGCCATGCACTACTCTCTTCACTCCCGGGGCCACTGAGAAGAGCCAAGAGAATGGCAGGGAAGATGTGCCAGTGCAGGCTTAGGTTGGATAGAAGGAAAAGCTTCTTCAGCCAGAGGCTGCTTGGGCACTGCAACAGCCTCCCCAGGGAAGGGGGCACAGCACCAAGGCTGACTGAGCTCCAAAAGTGTTTGGACACTGCTCTTGGGCACAGGCTGTGATTGTTGAGGCTGCCCCGGGCAGGCCCTGCAGTTGGGCTCAGTGATCTTTCAGAATCCCTTCCAAGCCAGAAAATTCTGTGCTACTGTGATTGTGCTCTTGAGGAGATGGCATTTGACGGCCGCCCCTGAGCATGAGGTAGAACCAGCCCTACATGCACTGAAAAAAGAATCTCTAAAGATATTAAAATAGAATGGATCTAGAAGCGATGGAGCTAGGTAAGTAGATAAGAATTGCTGATCCCAGATGGTTTTTGAAGTTGAAAGCCCGTGTTTGAGGAGAAGCCCAGTCAAATGCTTCCATGCCCTGAACGACAGGGATGCCAGAGGAGTAGTGCCATCATTGTGCTGTTTGAAGCTTTGGAGCGGGTGTGAGCAGAGTCAGGGCATAAGGGGATTTGTTGACACTGAAGGCCTGACCTGCTCAGCCAGGAACAATTTGTTTTGGGGTCAGCACAAGATAGTTTGAGGACTGAAATGGGTGCCAAGAACTTTGAATCAGGTCATGCGTGGACGAGGATCTGCAACTGCACTGGGACACCTCTCTAGGTCCTCTATGGAAAGGTCTGTGTTTCCCCTGGAGGCAACATGATTCCTTCAGAAGCTGCACCCTGCTTTCACGTGGAAGCTCGTCTGGGGAAAGTGAGCACGCAGCCTGTGTGTCGTGCTCGGTGGGAGAGGCAGCTGGAGCCTCCTGCCCCTGTGCTAGTGCTGTGAGGGCAAACGGGGATTTTCTTACCTTGGACGGTTCCCAAGTGCTCGGGGGATGCCCGGAGGCAGACGAGGAGACCAGGATGTCGGTGCAGAGGCCGGGTCTGGCGCTGAGTGCAGAAGGCGGCTGGTCAGGGACAGCCCAGGAGCTGATCCTGCAGCTGCTGCTCCAGCGCTGCTCCACCAGTGTTCCAGCAAGGGCCGCAGGAGCAGGAGACAACGACAGTTGCTATGGGCACAGCCCAACATTCCATCTAGAAGCCCAGGGGAGCCATGGGACAGAAAGAGGCATGGGCCGCCTTCTGCTGCAAGTTTGCTCTGAGAAGCTTCCCATTGGGCCTTTTCTCCTCAGTCGTCTGATGAGACGGGCAAAAGCAGTGCAGGGACAGCCCTGGCTCTTCCCGGTGCTTCTTTGCAAGGTGCCTCCAGCTGAAGGTGCACAGGAGCCTGCCTCTGTGCAAGGGCCCAGACCTCATCTCCTGCCCTGGAGAGCCAGAAGGGCTCCTCTCACTGGCTCTCCTCCAGCTCTGAGAGGAGCTGGAATTTGCAAGTTGTCCAGCGCAGAGCCAGCTCCAAAGCTTCCTCTCAAAGTGGAGGCATTCATCCTGCCCCTTTTCTCAATTCTCCTTTTGCTGCCCAATAATGTCACTGCGTGGTTTCCCTCCTTTGGGCCTCTGAGCTGGTCTCTCACCTCATCACTCCTCCCTTGAAACTTGGAGAAACAGGATGTTTTTCAGGGCAACTGATGGGGACACACACACACACACACAGGGACAGCACACGGGCATTTCTCTAGCAAACATTGATGCAGAATTTCTAGATCCCTCTTCCAGCTCCCTTGGAGAAGCTCGGTGGTTGTCCCAAAAGACTCTGGCATTCCTCTAAGGAAGCAACACTAACAGAATTACCTTTCCACACTGCTGGCCTTCACATTGCTTTTAATGCCTAGATGGCCGATATGACAAAAGCCAGGCAGCTTTGCTGCTTTCCTGCCTGTCCTTAAGGAAAAGCAAATCTTGCTTCAGTCCCAATCTTGCTTCCTTCCCAGCCTGCATGTTACCCACTGGCCAGCAAACTGAGGGGGCAGCTGGAACAAGTCCCACTGCAAGGCAGATACTTTGTAGCCTCCAAAGCCCACCTGCACCGGCTCCATCAGACAAGGGCAAGCTTCCCTGGGCTTCCCAGAAGCAGCCTGGCAATTGCCCCCTCCCTCGCCCCCTCTGCACCCTCCACAGCCACTGCCACCAAAGCCTTGCTAGGCAGAGCCATTTGCTGGCCTCGATAAAAGAGTGACTTGGATTCTTCTTTGGCGCAAGTGCCCCAGCTGTGACAAGTCAGAGGATAATGATCACACCCGCTCGGCTTTAGCTAAGGAGATTGCTGGAGGCCCAGAGCGGGACACTGGTCCTTTCAGGAGAAACTGCAACTGAACTAGCCATGCCTTTGTGGTGCATGCGGATAGGAATTGGATAGAATCGGAGGGCTTAGAAACGTCCTCCAAGCTGGTCAGCTCCATCAGTCCCCCAAAATGAAAGAAAGTTATCTGGCTGGGCTCCAAAAAGGACTCAACCCGCTGCTTTTATGCCAGAAAATATGGTGAGACCAGACCACTCATCTAGATGCAATTCAGTGAATTAAACAAAGCCTCCCTTTCCACTCCCAGCTGATGTTGATGTTGAGGAATCAAAGGCTGAAGCCCCAGCGGTATTTCACTGGCAGTAAAGGAGACACACCTCAGGAAGTGCTGCCAGCTGAGCAAGGGGCTGGGCCTGGGGGAGGTGGTGCCTGCCCAGATTCTTCTCTCAGGGCAAGTGCCGTCTTTGCAACACCAGGCAAATGGAACAAACATTGCCGGAGTGATTTCATACAGACAAAAAGACAAAATGGAACAAATTTGGTTAAATGATAAAGACCCATTGGCTCTCCACAAAGGCAAAATGACAAAAGGCAGAGCATAGACAACACCCAACCTTTGAAATTTATTGAGAAATCTAAGAAAACTAATGACTCTCCAATAATACTAATGGATCTTAACTACTAAATTGAGGAGGTTCCTAAAATGTAAACTAACTAAGTAGAAGATGAAACTACCCTAAAAGCTTAAAAAACAGTCCTATTCCTATCTAGTCCTATTGATACCTAACTCTTGCTAGCCCTGGACAACCTGCAGGGTTGTCTAATTTCAAAGTCTTTTCTTCTTGGGGAGAGGCTCTGCTTCCTTCCGAGGCCGATGTCTTCTGCTGTGGTTGTTCCTTTCTTTCATGGTTTCAAACACCCTGCAAGATAGGAAACAAACCATCCATTGCTGACGCTAGTACACACCATGAAAGCAAGTGCCGAGATCTCCGTTTGAGTATGAATTTCTGTCTTTTCGGGCAGTGGCACATTTGTCAATTGATCAGCACCATGAGTCTGATCCTTCTACTTTCAATGCCTTGAAATGTCTTCCTCCTTTTGCTGCGTCCTCTTTTGAATTTGATCAGCAGCATCAAACCAAGCTTTGATGGATCTATTCCTACTTGTATCAACTGTGTCTTGTTGGGGCACGGCAAGGTTTCATTGTGAAGGCTGGGTTTTACCTGAGCTCTTTGGGTTTCAGGTGGGTGTTAAGCTTGACCATGGCTGCCAGGGGCGATGCTGCAGGTGCCCCCAGCTTCCCCTGCGGTGCCTTTGAAAAGGGTCAGCCCGTTTTAGTCCATAGGCGCAGCTGTGAGCAGAAAGAGGAGGAACTTACGCACCGTTTGCACTGCCCGCAGGGAAAGGGGCCTCCCGCCGAAGGGGGCGGCTGGCGCGGTTGGCAGCAGGGACACTCGGCGCTGCGAGCCCTCTTGCGGCTTCTCTTCCCTGTCTCCCCGTTCTCCTTTCTGGGAGGGCTTTTCCTCCTCTTTGCTTTGCCCACGCTCTGGAAATCAAAGAGTCCTTATCAATGCTTCCTTCCTCTCACAAAGCTGGAAATCAGAGCATCCAGCACAAACATCTATCGGCCAAGGCAAATCCTTCCAAAGCCTCAAGAGCTGTGAAAACGCAGCCAATGGGCTGCGGCGGGCTGCCAAGCCAGAGCTTGGAGGAAAATACTCCTCTGTTCTACAGGCCAAAGGGGTGGGATAAATACCTGGCTATTTAGAGCTCTACATTTCCTATTTCTACCTTTCTGCCTAACATCTATTTCTCTCTGCTTTTCCTCCACAAATGTCTAGGCAATGGCATTTAAATTCAGTCCAATTAGGGTAGACACATGGTTAGCCATTTTCTAGTATCCAAAATAATCTCCCTCCCTATCTCTCTCTCTCTCTCTCTCTCTCTCACATGATGGGAAGCAAATTGCTCTTTGCCGCTAAGGAACGTTTTAGGGGAGCCACAGCAGCGGCAGCTCCTTCTTGGGGAGTATGCTGGGATGCTAGAAAAACTCCCTGAACATCTGCAGCATATCCACAAAGGCAGCCCAGATTGCTGATGTCAGCAAGCAGCGGGGAATTTGGGGTCTGATTGGAGTCAGCGAGGGTGCCAGGCCTTGAGAAGCCCATCTGTAGAGAGTCAAAGCCCATTTTGGCGGCGGTGCTGCTTTCTTGGGTCAAAGTTAGGCTCCAGAATTGCATACTTCAGGGCAGCAGCACAAGGAAGGCCCGGGCAGCATCTGCTGTGCCTTTCCCAGCGCATGGGACGATGTGATCCTGGCAAAGGGGCGTCTGGCATGGCTCGCCAGCAGCTTTTCTCCCCTTCTCCCAGTTTCTCGACCTTCCTGGCACCTCTCCATTTTCTTGCCCCTCACCTGAGCAGGAGTGCTGGCAAGTTTATGCTCCTTTTTCCAGGAGTAGTAGTACTCCACACACTGTGCCACGGTCTTAGTCTGGATCTGTTGTGAAGAGAAAAAGGTGTCGGGTGCACTGGGGAAAAAGTAGACTATGGAGTGAAGTAGGAAGTAAAAGCATGAAGTAAATGGAGTAGGGTGTAAAATGAAATCAGCATGGGGAAAGAGAGGCATCATGCAATGTCTTAAACTGTGTCTTAAGCTAGGTGCTAATACACGCAATGCACAGATCAACAACAAATCCATCTAGCACAGTTCTTCTTTGCCCGCTTCACTCCAGTTATGCCAGCACAGCGTCTTGTGGAAGCAGCAGCAGACCTGTGCCACAAGTCTGACAGAATAAAGCTTCATCTTCCAAAAGAGCTTGGAGAAAAGGGCTGGAGAGGCAGGATCATCCTTTTGACACAGGCTTTTGATGTCCCCTTTTGTTGCTACTTGAAGATACTTGGTACTTGAGAAGAGAGAGAGACTGAAGCCCAGTGCTTGTTCCCAGAAATAAGCAAGCTTTCCTGCTGCTGATCTGCTCGGGTAAAGAATGTCCCGTGGCTTTACCTGCTTCTGGATGAGATGAAAATCCTTGCCGTAGGTGTGGAAAGCCTTTTGGAAGGACTCCTTCTCCTCAGGTGTCCATCTATCAGAGCCTGGCAATAAAAAGCAGCGGGTAGGAAAGGGATCCCTTGATCCACACCAAGTAGATCCCACTGGCTGCCAAGAGAAATCGGTCGCAGGCCGTCATTCACGTGTGTGTAGGTGTCTGCTCCCTCAGAAGGCCATGAAGACAAGAGCAGGCATTGCCCGGGGAGAAGGATTGGAAAACAAGTAAAGCTGAAGGACTAGATGCTGGTGCTTTCCCCAGCCGCAGAGGAGACAAAACCTTGTGCTGGTGTTAAGCACAATTTCTTGAAGCAGAAACGCTTGCCACAAGAATGAAGGGGACGGCAGCATCTGTCAGGGACGCAAGAAGCTCTGCTTTGCTTACCTGCGTAATGATAATCAGCCATGGGATGGCCTTGAGCTGTTGCAGGCCCCTCTGAGAGCAGCATCTCCAGAGCCTCCTGCAAGATCAAGAGGGAAAAGGCTTTAGCCGCCCCAGCACATTAAAAATGAGCCAAAAAATCACAGGTGCTGCCTTTCAGCTCCTTTGCCTCTCCAGACATTCAAGCGACTCTATCCCATGTGGGTGGAACACTGTGATTTGCTCCCAGTCCCTAGTTTTTGCTGCCCAACCCTTTGATCCTGGTCCCCGAGAGTGGCCTTTTGCTCACCAACCTAAGGATTTTGCTGCTCCTGCAGCCAGAACGGCCTCAGCTGACTGAGGCTTCTGGGAATTTCCCCTCCAAAGGTCTTAGAGAACCCAGATCTCCAGGCCATTTACAAGGCAGCAGGACCTTCCGCCGCCGCCGCCGCCGCCGCCTCCAGGAGGGAGATTCTCCCTGCTGGAGCCGTTTGGGCTCAGCCCTGACGCAGCTGGAGGAGACCCAGCAGGCAGCAAGTGCTCTGCTCCCTGTTAAGACCCTTCTCCAAGGAGCAGCCAGGAAAGGCTGTCCCAGTGCCCGGGCCTTCTGCATTCCCTGTGCCCTCTTCTCTGCGCCCAAACAGCCGCTTCTTACCGGAACGCTGCCGCGTGCCTGGTGCAGGCAGTGCAGGGCGCGCTCCAGGTTAGCTGCTGCCCCGGGAATGCCACGGGAGCTGGCCATGTCCAACAGTTCTCTTACTGCAAGCACAAGAAAAAACCCACCGAAAGTCAGCCTTGAGGCCAGCAAGGGCAAAGACTGCCATGCAAGGCAGAAGGACAGGCCGGCAGCTAAAGACAGCAGCTTGGAGAGTATGAAAAGGAGAGCAAAGACAGGGCCAGCTGAAGCAAGGGCCCACGCAGTGCTGGCTCTCCCTCCAAAGCAGCTTCTGTAAGAAGAAGTGGGGGCCAATCTCCCCTCTTCCAGTGGCAAACGGCCCTGACCAATTTGGAGAGCAAGGTGCTTGCTCTTTCTCCTTGCCTCTAACACTTCTACATGGGAAGATGGGCGAGACAAGGAGAGAAGCAGAGCCTGCAAAAGGCTGCCTTTTTAGGCAAAAGGAGCCTTTTCAAGACCCAAGTAGCTCAGGGCTGGAAGCAAAGCTTGAAGCAAAGCTACCTCTGTCAGGTTTGTCCATGTCAGAGTCATCCTCCCCCCAGGGCTTCCAGACTAGGGTTGCAGGCTCTTCATCCTCACTTGGTGCTCTGCTCTGCAGCTCTGGGAGCTCAGCCTGAAAGTCGCTGCCAACATTGATGTGCCTAAAGGAAGAAGGAGGTGGAGGTGAGAAAGGCAAGTGGTCAAGAGAGCCTTGCTGTGCACCCACAGGCTTGAACCAATCCCAGCCTGACTGTGAAAGAGCAGTTCTCCTCCTCGCCATTCCTCCAGTTTGCTGTCCTTTAACCCTAGGCCAAAACTCACGGCTGAATCTGGGCTCTTGCTTTCCTTTTCATTGTGCCTCTCCTTTCCACCTGAAAGAGATCAAAGCAATGCTCCAGTTCAAAATCCTTCTGCCAAGGATGTGTCTGTCAGTAGCCTTCTTTCTCATCCTCATCATTGCAAAGCCTGAGCTCCTGTGGCCCAGCTCCTTTCTCTTTGCTGTCATTGCTGCCTTTTTGACATGGAATGTCCTAGGCAGGACCCTCTAGCAGTCAGCAGCTTCCTCAGGAGGGCAAGCAGAAGGCCATGCACCACTCTCTTCACTCCCGGGGCCACTGAGAAGAGCCAAGAGAATGGCAGGGAAGATGTGCCAGTGCAGGCTTAGGTTGGATAGAAGGAAAAGCTTCTTCAGCCAGAGGCTGCTTGGGCACTGCAACAGCCTCCCCAGGGAAGGGGGCACAGCACCAAGGCTGACTGAGCTCCAAAAGTGTTTGGACACTGCTCTTGGGCACAGGCTGTGATTGTTGAGGCTGCCCCGGGCAGGCCCTGCAGTTGGGCTCAGTGATCTTTCAGAATCCCTTCCAAGCCAGAAAATTCTGTGCTACTGTGATTGTGCTCTTGAGGAGATGGCATTTGACGGCCGCCCCTGAGCATGAGGTAGAACCAGCCCTACATGCACTGAAAAACGAATCTCTAAAGATATTAAAATAGAATGGATCTAGAAGCGATGGAGCTAGGTAAGTAGATAAGAATTGCTGATCCCAGATGGTTTTTGAAGTTGAAAGCCCGTGTTTGAGGAGAAGCCCAGTCAAATGCTTCCATGCCCTGAACGACAGGGATGCCAGAGGAGTAGTGCCATCATTGTGCTGTTTGAAGCTTTGGAGCGGGTGTGAGCAGAGTCAGGGCATAAGGGGATTTGTTGACACTGAAGGCCTGACCTGCTCAGCCAGGAACAATTTGTTTTGGGGTCAGCACAAGATAGTTTGAGGACTGAAATGGGTGCCAAGAACTTTGAATCAGGTCATGCGTGGACGAGGATCTGCAACTGCACTGGGACACCTCTCTAGGTCCTCTATGGAAAGGTCTGTGTTTCCCCTGGAGGCAACATGATTCCTTCAGAAGCTGCACCCTGCTTTCACGTGGAAGCTCGTCTGGGGAAAGTGAGCACGCAGCCTGTGTGTCGTGCTCGGTGGGAGAGGCAGCTGGAGCCTCCTGCCCCTGTGCTAGTGCTGTGAGGGCAAACGGGGATTTTCTTACCTTGGACGGTTCCCAAGTGCTCGGGGGATGCCCGGAGGCAGACGAGGAGACCAGGATGTCGGTGCAGAGGCCGGGTCTGGCGCTGAGTGCAGAAGGCGGCTGGTCAGGGACAGCCCAGGAGCTGATCCTGCAGCTGCTGCTCCAGCAGTGTTCCAGCAAGGGCCGCAGGAGCAGGAGACAACGACAGTTGCTATGGGCACAGCCCAACATTCCATCTAGAAGCCCAGGGGAGCCATGGGACAGAAAGAGGCATGGGCCGCCTTCTGCTGCAAGTTTGCTCTGAGAAGCTTCCCATTGGGCCTTTTCTCCTCAGTCGTCTGATGAGACGGGCAAAAGCAGTGCAGGGACAGCCCTGGCTCTTCCCGGTGCTTCTTTGCAAGGTGCCTCCAGCTGAAGGTGCACAGGAGCCTGCCTCTGTGCAAGGGCCCAGACCTCATCTCCTGCCCTGGAGAGCCAGAAGGGCTCCTCTCACTGGCTCTCCTCCAGCTCTGAGAGGAGCTGGAATTTGCAAGTTGTCCAGCGCAGAGCCAGCTCCAAAGCTTCCTCTCAAAGTGGAGGCATTCATCCTGCCCCTTTTCTCAATTCTCCTTTTGCTGCCCAATAATGTCACTGCGTGGTTTCCCTCCTTTGGGCCTCTGAGCTGGTCTCTCACCTCATCACTCCTCCCTTGAAACTTGGAGAAACAGGATGTTTTTCAGGGCAACTGATGGGGACACACACACACACACCCAGGGACAGCACACGGGCATTTCTCTAGCAAACATTGATGCAGAATTTCTAGATCCCTCTTCCAGCTCCCTTGGAGAAGCTCGGTGGTTGTCCCAAAAGACTCTGGCATTCCTCTAAGGAAGCAACACTAACAGAATTACCTTTCCACACTGCTGGCCTTCACATTGCTTTTAATGCCTAGATGGCCGATATGACAAAAGCCAGGCAGCTTTGCTGCTTTCCTGCCTGTCCTTAAGGAAAAGCAAATCTTGCTTCAGTCCCAATCTTGCTTCCTTCCCAGCCTGCATGTTACCCACTGGCCAGCAAACTGAGGGGGCAGCTGGAACAAGTCCCACTGCAAGGCAGATACTTTGTAGCCTCCAAAGCCCACCTGCACCGGCTCCATCAGACAAGGGCAAGCTTCCCTGGGCTTCCCAGAAGCAGCCTGGCAATTGCCCCCTCCCTCGCCCCCTCTGCACCCTCCACAGCCACTGCCACCAAAGCCTTGCTAGGCAGAGCCATTTGCTGGCCTCGATAAAAGAGTGACTTGGATTCTTCTTTGGCGCAAGTGCCCCAGCTGTGACAAGTCAGAGGATAATGATCACACCCGCTCGGCTTTAGCTAAGGAGATTGCTGGAGGCCCAGAGCGGGACACTGGTCCTTTCAGGAGAAACTGCAACTGAACTAGCCATGCCTTTGTGGTGCATGCCGATAGGAATTGGATAGAATCGGAGGGCTTAGAAACGTCCTCCAAGCTGGTCAGCTCCATCAGTCCCCCAAAATGAAAGAAAGTTATCTGGCTGGGCTCCAAAAAGGACTCAACCCGCTGCTTTTATGCCAGAAAATATGGTGAGACCAGACCACTCATCTAGATGCAATTCAGTGAATTAAACAAAGCCTCCCTTTCCACTCCCAGCTGATGTTGATGTTGAGGAATCAAAGGCTGAAGCCCCAGCGGTATTTCACTGGCAGTAAAGGAGACACACCTCAGGAAGTGCTGCCAGCTGAGCAAGGGGCTGGGCCTGGGGGAGGTGGTGCCTGCCCAGATTCTTCTCTCAGGGCAAGTGCCCTCTTTGCAACACCAGGCAAATGGAACAAACATTGCCGGAGTGATTTCATACAGACAAAAAGACAAAATGGAACAAATTTGGTTAAATGATAAAGACCCATTGGCTCTCCACAAAGGCAAAATGACAAAAGGCAGAGCATAGACAACACCCAACCTTTGAAATTTATTGAGAAATCTAAGAAAACTAATGACTCTCCAATAATACTAATGGATCTTAACTACTAAATTGAGGAGGTTCCTAAAATGTAAACTAACTAAGTAGAAGATGAAACTACCCTAAAAGCTTAAAAAACAGTCCTATTCCTATCTAGTCCTATTGATACCTAACTCTTGCTAGCCCTGGACAACCTGCAGGGTTGTCTAATTTCAAAGTCTTTTCTTCTTGGGGAGAGGCTCTGCTTCCTTCCGAGGCCGATGTCTTCTGCTGTGGTTGTTCCTTTCTTTCATGGTTTCAAACACCCTGCAAGATAGGAAACAAACCATCCATTGCTGACGCTAGTACACACCATGAAAGCAAGTGCCGAAATCTCCGTTTGAGTATGAATTTCTGTCTTTTCGGGCAGTGGCACATTTGTCAATTGATCAGCACCATGAGTCTGATCCTTCTACTTTCAATGCCTTGAAATGTCTTCCTCCTTTTGCTGCGTCCTCTTTTGAATTTGATCAGCAGCATCAAACCAAGCTTTGATGGATCTATTCCTACTTGTATCAACTGTGTCTTGTTGGGGCACGGCAAGGTTTCATTGTGAAGGCTGGGTTTTACCTGAGCTCTTTGGGTTTCAGGTGGGTGTTAAGCTTGACCATGGCTGCCAGGGGCGATGCTGCAGGTGCCCCCAGCTTCCCCTGCGGTGCCTTTGAAAAGGGTCAGCCCCTTTTAGTCCATAGGCGCAGCTGTGAGCAGAAAGAGGAGGAACTTACGCACCGTTTGCACTGCCCGCAGGGAAAGGGGCCTCCCGCCGAAGGGGGCGGCTGGCGAGGTTGGCAGCAGGGACACTCGGCGCTGCGAGCCCTCTTGCGGCTTCTCTTCCCTGTCTCCCCGTTCTCCTTTCTGGGAGGGCTTTTCCTCCTCTTTGCTTTGCCCACACTCTGGAAATCAAAGAGTCCTTATCAATGCTTCCTTCCTCTCACAAAGCTGGAAATCAGAGCATCCAGCACAAACATCTATCGGCCAAGGCAAATCCTTCCAAAGCCTCAAGAGCTGTGAAAACGCAGCCAATGGGCTGCGGCGGGCTGCCAAGCCAGAGCTTGGAGGAAAATACTCCTCTGTTCTACAGGCCAAAGGGGTGGGATAAATACCTGGCTATTTAGAGCTCTACATTTCCTATTTCTACCTTTCTGCCTAACATCTATTTCTCTCTGCTTTTCCTCCACAAATGTCTAGGCAATGGCATTTAAATTCAGTCCAATTAGGGTAGACACATGGTTAGCCATTTTCTAGTATCCAAAATAATCTCCCTCCCTATCTCTCTCTCTCTCTCTCTCTCTCTCTCTCACATGATGGGAAGCAAATTGCTCTTTGCCGCTAAGGAACGTTTTAGGGGAGCCACAGCAGCGGCAGCTCCTTCTTGGGGAGTATGCTGGGATGCTAGAAAAACTCCCTGAACATCTGCAGCATATCCACAAAGGCAGCCCGGATTGCTGATGTCAGCAAGCAGCGGGGAATTTGGGGTCTGATTGGAGTCAGCGAGGGTGCCAGGCCTTGAGAAGCCCATCTGTAGAGAGTCAAAGCCCATTTTGGTGGCGGTGCTGCTTTCTTGGGTCAAAGTTAGGCTCCAGAATTGCATACTTCAGGGCAGCAGCACAAGGAAGGCCCGGGCAGCATCTGCTGTGCCTTTCCCAGCGCATGGGACGATGTGATCCTGGCAAAGGGGCGTCTGGCATGGCTCGCCAGCAGCTTTTCTCCCCTTCTCCCAGTTTCTCGACCTTCCTGGCACCTCTCCATTTTCTTGCCCCTCACCTGAGCAGGAGTGCTGGCAAGTTTATGCTCCTTTTTCCAGGAGTAGTAGTACTCCACACACTGTGCCACGGTCTTAGTCTGGATCTGTTGTGAAGAGAAAAAGGTGTCGGGTGCACTGGGGAAAAAGTAGACTATGGAGTGAAGTAGGAAGTAAAAGCATGAAGTAAATGGAGTAGGGTGTAAAATGAAATCAGCATGGGGAAAGAGAGGCATCATGCAATGTCTTAAACTGTGTCTTAAGCTAGGTGCTAATACACGCAATGCACAGATCAACAACAAATCCATCTAGCACAGTTCTTCTTTGCCCGCTTCACTCCAGTTATGCCAGCACAGCGTCTTGTGGAAGCAGCAGCAGACCTGTGCCACAAGTCTGACAGAATAAAGCTTCATCTTCCAAAAGAGCTTGGAGAAAAGGGCTGGAGAGGCAGGATCATCCTTTTGACACAGGCTTTTGATGTCCCCTTTTGTTGCTACTTGAAGATACTTGGTACTTGAGAAGAGAGAGAGACTGAAGCCCAGTGCTTGTTCCCAGAAATAAGCAAGCTTTCCTGCTGCTGATCTGCTCGGGTAAAGAATGTCCCGTGGCTTTACCTGCTTCTGGATGAGATGAAAATCCTTGCCGTAGGTGTGGAAAGCCTTTTGGAAGGACTCCTTCTCCTCAGGTGTCCATCTATCAGAGCCTGGCAATAAAAAGCAGCGGGTAGGAAAGGGATCCCTTGATCCACACCAAGTAGATCCCACTGGCTGCCAAGAGAAATCGGTCGCAGGCCGTCATTCACGTGTGTGTAGGTGTCTGCTCCCTCAGAAGGCCATGAAGACAAGAGCAGGCATTGCCCGGGGAGAAGGATTGGAAAACAAGTAAAGCTGAAGGACTAGATGCTGGTGCTTTCCCCAGCCGCAGAGGAGACAAAACCTTGTGCTGGTGTTAAGCACAATTTCTTGAAGCAGAAACGCTTGCCACAAGAATGAAGGGGACGGCAGCATCTGTCAGGGACGCAAGAAGCTCTGCTTTGCTTACCTGCGTAATGATAATCAGCCATGGGATGGCCTTGAGCTGTTGCAGGCCCCTCTGAGAGCAGCATCTCCAGAGCCTCCTGCAAGATCAAGAGGGAAAAGGCTTTAGCCGCCCCAGCACATTAAAAATGAGCCAAAAAATCACAAGTGCTGCCTTTCAGCTCCTTTGCCTCTCCAGACATTCAAGCGACTCTATCCCATGTGGGTGGAACACTGTGATTTGCTCCCAGTCCCTAGTTTTTGCTGCCCAACCCTTTGATCCTGGTCCCCGAGAGTGGCCTTTTGCTCACCAACCTAAGGATTTTGCTGCTCCTGCAGCCAGAACGGCCTCAGCTGACTGAGGCTTCTGGGAATTTCCCCTCCAAAGGTCTTAGAGAACCCAGATCTCCAGGCCATTTACAAGGCAGCAGGACCTTCCGCCGCCGCCGCCGCCGCCGCCTCCAGGAGGGAGATTCTCCCTGCTGGAGCCGTTTGGGCTCAGCCCTGACGCAGCTGGAGGAGACCCAGCAGGCAGCAAGTGCTCTGCTCCCTGTTAAGACCCTTCTCCAAGGAGCAGCCAGGAAAGGCTGTCCCAGTGCCCGGGCCTTCTGCATTCCCTGTGCCCTCTTCTCTGCGCCCAAACAGCCGCTTCTTACCGGAACGCTGCCGCGTGCCTGGTGCAGGCAGTGCAGGGCGCGCTCCAGGTTAGCTGCTGCCCCGGGAATGCCACGGGAGCTGGCCATGTCCAACAGTTCTCTTACTGCAAGCACAAGAAAAAACCCACCGAAAGTCAGCCTTGAGGCCAGCAAGGGCAAAGACTGCCATGCAAGGCAGAAGGACAGGCCGGCAGCTAAAGACAGCAGCTTGGAGAGTATGAAAAGGAGAGCAAAGACAGGGCCAGCTGAAGCAAGGGCCCACGCAGTGCTGGCTCTCCCTCCAAAGCAGCTTCTGTAAGAAGAAGTGGGGGCCAATCTCCGCTCTTCCAGTGGCAAACGGCCCTGACCAATTTGGAGAGCAAGGTGCTTGCTCTTTCTCCTTGCCTCTAACACTTCTACATGGGAAGATGGGCGAGACAAGGAGAGAAGCAGAGCCTGCAAAAGGCTGCCTTTTTAGGCAAAAGGAGCCTTTTCAAGACCCAAGTAGCTCAGGGCTGGAAGCAAAGCTTGAAGCAAAGCTACCTCTGTCAGGTTTGTCCATGTCAGAGTCATCCTCCCCCCAGGGCTTCCAGACCAGGGTTGCAGGCTCTTCATCCTCACTTGGTGCTCTGCTCTGCAGCTCTGGGAGCTCAGCCTGAAAGTCGCTGCCAACATTGATGTGTCTAAAGGAAGAAGGAGGTGGAGGTGAGAAAGGCAAGTGGTCAAGAGAGCCTTGCTGTGCACCCACAGGCTTGAACCAATCCCAGCCTGACTGTGAAAGAGCAGTTCTCCTCCTCGCCATTCCTCCAGTTTGCTGTCCTTTAACCCTAGGCCAAAACTCACGGCTGAATCTGGGCTCTTGCTTTCCTTTTCATTGTGCCTCTCCTTTCCACCTGAAAGAGATCAAAGCAATGCTCCAGTTCAAAATCCTTCTGCCAAGGATGTGTCTGTCAGTAGCCTTCTTTCTCATCCTCATCATTGCAAAGCCTGAGCTCCTGTGGCCCAGCTCCTTTCTCTTTGCTGTCATTGCTGCCTTTTTGACATGGAATGTCCTAGGCAGGACCCTCTAGCAGTCAGCAGCTTCCTCAGGAGGGCAAGCAGAAGGCCATGCACTACTCTCTTCACTCCCGGGGCCACTGAGAAGAGCCAAGAGAATGGCAGGGAAGATGTGCCAGTGCAGGCTTAGGTTGGATAGAAGGAAAAGCTTCTTCAGCCAGAGGCTGCTTGGGCACTGCAACAGCCTCCCCAGGGAAGGGGGCACAGCACCAAGGCTGACTGAGCTCCAAAAGTGTTTGGACACTGCTCTTGGGCACAGGCTGTGATTGTTGAGGCTGCCCCGGGCAGGCCCTGCAGTTGGGCTCAGTGATCTTTCAGAATCCCTTCCAAGCCAGAAAATTCTGTGCTACTGTGATTGTGCTCTTGAGGAGATGGCATTTGACGGCCGCCCCTGAGCATGAGGTAGAACCAGCCCTACATGCACTGAAAAACGAATCTCTAAAGATATTAAAATAGAATGGATCTAGAAGCGATGGAGCTAGGTAAGTAGATAAGAATTGCTGATCCCAGATGGTTTTTGAAGTTGAAAGCCCGTGTTTGAGGAGAAGCCCAGTCAAATGCTTCCATGCCCTGAACGACAGGGATGCCAGAGGAGTAGTGCCATCATTGTGCTGTTTGAAGCTTTGGAGCGGGTGTGAGCAGAGTCAGGGCATAAGGGGATTTGTTGACACTGAAGGCCTGACCTGCTCAGCCAGGAACAATTTGTTTTGGGGTCAGCACAAGATAGTTTGAGGACTGAAATGGGTGCCAAGAACTTTGAATCAGGTCATGCGTGGACGAGGATCTGCAACTGCACTGGGACACCTCTCTAGGTCCTCTATGGAAAGGTCTGTGTTTCCCCTGGAGGCAACATGATTCCTTCAGAAGCTGCACCCTGCTTTCACGTGGAAGCTCGTCTGGGGAAAGTGAGCACGCAGCCTGTGTGTCGTGCTCGGTGGGAGAGGCAGCTGGAGCCTCCTGCCCCTGTGCTAGTGCTGTGAGGGCAAACGGGGATTTTCTTACCTTGGACGGTTCCCAAGTGCTCGGGGGATGCCCGGAGGCAGACGAGGAGACCAGGATGTCGGTGCAGAGGCCGGGTCTGGCGCTGAGTGCAGAAGGCGGCTGGTCAGGGACAGCCCAGGAGCTGATCCTGCAGCTGCTGCTCCAGCAGTGTTCCAGCAAGGGCCGCAGGAGCAGGAGACAACGACAGTTGCTATGGGCACAGCCCAACATTCCATCTAGAAGCCCAGGGGAGCCATGGGACAGAAAGAGGCATGGGCCGCCTTCTGCTGCAAGTTTGCTCTGAGAAGCTTCCCATTGGGCCTTTTCTCCTCAGTCGTCTGATGAGACGGGCAAAAGCAGTGCAGGGACAGCCCTGGCTCTTCCCGGTGCTTCTTTGCAAGGTGCCTCCAGCTGAAGGTGCACAGGAGCCTGCCTCTGTGCAAGGGCCCAGACCTCATCTCCTGCCCTGGAGAGCCAGAAGGGCTCCTCTCACTGGCTCTCCTCCAGCTCTGAGAGGAGCTGGAATTTGCAAGTTGTCCAGCGCAGAGCCAGCTCCAAAGCTTCCTCTCAAAGTGGAGGCATTCATCCTGCCCCTTTTCTCAATTCTCCTTTTGCTGCCCAATAATGTCACTGCGTGGTTTCCCTCCTTTGGGCCTCTGAGCTGGTCTCTCACCTCATCACTCCTCCCTTGAAACTTGGAGAAACAGGATGTTTTTCAGGGCAACTGATGGGGACACACACACACACACCCAGGGACAGCACACGGGCATTTCTCTAGCAAACATTGATGCAGAATTTCTAGATCCCTCTTCCAGCTCCCTTGGAGAAGCTCGGTGGTTGTCCCAAAAGACTCTGGCATTCCTCTAAGGAAGCAACACTAACAGAATTACCTTTCCACACTGCTGGCCTTCACATTGCTTTTAATGCCTAGATGGCCGATATGACAAAAGCCAGGCAGCTTTGCTGCTTTCCTGCCTGTCCTTAAGGAAAAGCAAATCTTGCTTCAGTCCCAATCTTGCTTCCTTCCCAGCCTGCATGTTACCCACTGGCCAGCAAACTGAGGGGGCAGCTGGAACAAGTCCCACTGCAAGGCAGATACTTTGTAGCCTCCAAAGCCCACCTGCACCGGCTCCATCAGACAAGGGCAAGCTTCCCTGGGCTTCCCAGAAGCAGCCTGGCAATTGCCCCCTCCCTCGCCCCCTCTGCACCCTCCACAGCCACTGCCACCAAAGCCTTGCTAGGCAGAGCCATTTGCTGGCCTCGATAAAAGAGTGACTTGGATTCTTCTTTGGCGCAAGTGCCCCAGCTGTGACAAGTCAGAGGATAATGATCACACCCGCTCGGCTTTAGCTAAGGAGATTGCTGGAGGCCCAGAGCGGGACACTGGTCCTTTCAGGAGAAACTGCAACTGAACTAGCCATGCCTTTGTGGTGCATGCCGATAGGAATTGGATAGAATCGGAGGGCTTAGAAACGTCCTCCAAGCTGGTCAGCTCCATCAGTCCCCCAAAATGAAAGAAAGTTATCTGGCTGGGCTCCAAAAAGGACTCAACCCGCTGCTTTTATGCCAGAAAATATGGTGAGACCAGACCACTCATCTAGATGCAATTCAGTGAATTAAACAAAGCCTCCCTTTCCACTCCCAGCTGATGTTGATGTTGAGGAATCAAAGGCTGAAGCCCCAGCGGTATTTCACTGGCAGTAAAGGAGACACACCTCAGGAAGTGCTGCCAGCTGAGCAAGGGGCTGGGCCTGGGGGAGGTGGTGCCTGCCCAGATTCTTCTCTCAGGGCAAGTGCCCTCTTTGCAACACCAGGCAAATGGAACAAACATTGCCGGAGTGATTTCATACAGACAAAAAGACAAAATGGAACAAATTTGGTTAAATGATAAAGACCCATTGGCTCTCCACAAAGGCAAAATGACAAAAGGCAGAGCATAGACAACACCCAACCTTTGAAATTTATTGAGAAATCTAAGAAAACTAATGACTCTCCAATAATACTAATGGATCTTAACTACTAAATTGAGGAGGTTCCTAAAATGTAAACTAACTAAGTAGAAGATGAAACTACCCTAAAAGCTTAAAAAACAGTCCTATTCCTATCTAGTCCTATTGATACCTAACTCTTGCTAGCCCTGGACAACCTGCAGGGTTGTCTAATTTCAAAGTCTTTTCTTCTTGGGGAGAGGCTCTGCTTCCTTCCGAGGCCGATGTCTTCTGCTGTGGTTGTTCCTTTCTTTCATGGTTTCAAACACCCTGCAAGATAGGAAACAAACCATCCATTGCTGACGCTAGTACACACCATGAAAGCAAGTGCCGAAATCTCCGTTTGAGTATGAATTTCTGTCTTTTCGGGCAGTGGCACATTTGTCAATTGATCAGCACCATGAGTCTGATCCTTCTACTTTCAATGCCTTGAAATGTCTTCCTCCTTTTGCTGCGTCCTCTTTTGAATTTGATCAGCAGCATCAAACCAAGCTTTGATGGATCTATTCCTACTTGTATCAACTGTGTCTTGTTGGGGCACGGCAAGGTTTCATTGTGAAGGCTGGGTTTTACCTGAGCTCTTTGGGTTTCAGGTGGGTGTTAAGCTTGACCATGGCTGCCAGGGGCGATGCTGCAGGTGCCCCCAGCTTCCCCTGCGGTGCCTTTGAAAAGGGTCAGCCCCTTTTAGTCCATAGGCGCAGCTGTGAGCAGAAAGAGGAGGAACTTACGCACCGTTTGCACTGCCCGCAGGGAAAGGGGCCTCCCGCCGAAGGGGGCGGCTGGCGAGGTTGGCAGCAGGGACACTCGGCGCTGCGAGCCCTCTTGCGGCTTCTCTTCCCTGTCTCCCCGTTCTCCTTTCTGGGAGGGCTTTTCCTCCTCTTTGCTTTGCTCACACTCTGGAAATCAAAGAGTCCTTATCAATGCTTCCTTCCTCTCACAAAGCTGGAAATCAGAGCATCCAGCACAAACATCTATCGGCCAAGGCAAATCCTTCCAAAGCCTCAAGAGCTGTGAAAACGCAGCCAATGGGCTGCGGCGGGCTGCCAAGCCAGAGCTTGGAGGAAAATACTCCTCTGTTCTACAGGCCAAAGGGGTGGGATAAATACCTGGCTATTTAGAGCTCTACATTTCCTATTTCTACCTTTCTGCCTAACATCTATTTCTCTCTGCTTTTCCTCCACAAATGTCTAGGCAATGGCATTTAAATTCAGTCCAATTAGGGTAGACACATGGTTAGCCATTTTCTAGTATCCAAAATAATCTCCCTCCCTATCTCTCTCTCTCTCTCTCTCTCTCTCTCTCACATGATGGGAAGCAAATTGCTCTTTGCCGCTAAGGAACGTTTTAGGGGAGCCACAGCAGCGGCAGCTCCTTCTTGGGGAGTATGCTGGGATGCTAGAAAAACTCCCTGAACATCTGCAGCATATCCACAAAGGCAGCCCGGATTGCTGATGTCAGCAAGCAGCGGGGAATTTGGGGTCTGATTGGAGTCAGCGAGGGTGCCAGGCCTTGAGAAGCCCATCTGTAGAGAGTCAAAGCCCATTTTGGTGGCGGTGCTGCTTTCTTGGGTCAAAGTTAGGCTCCAGAATTGCATACTTCAGGGCAGCAGCACAAGGAAGGCCCGGGCAGCATCTGCTGTGCCTTTCCCAGCGCATGGGACGATGTGATCCTGGCAAAGGGGCGTCTGGCATGGCTCGCCAGCAGCTTTTCTCCCCTTCTCCCAGTTTCTCGACCTTCCTGGCACCTCTCCATTTTCTTGCCCCTCACCTGAGCAGGAGTGCTGGCAAGTTTATGCTCCTTTTTCCAGGAGTAGTAGTACTCCACACACTGTGCCACGGTCTTAGTCTGGATCTGTTGTGAAGAGAAAAAGGTGTCGGGTGCACTGGGGAAAAAGTAGACTATGGAGTGAAGTAGGAAGTAAAAGCATGAAGTAAATGGAGTAGGGTGTAAAATGAAATCAGCATGGGGAAAGAGAGGCATCATGCAATGTCTTAAACTGTGTCTTAAGCTAGGTGCTAATACACGCAATGCACAGATCAACAACAAATCCATCTAGCACAGTTCTTCTTTGCCCGCTTCACTCCAGTTATGCCAGCACAGCGTCTTGTGGAAGCAGCAGCAGACCTGTGCCACAAGTCTGACAGAATAAAGCTTCATCTTCCAAAAGAGCTTGGAGAAAAGGGCTGGAGAGGCAGGATCATCCTTTTGACACAGGCTTTTGATGTCCCCTTTTGTTGCTACTTGAAGATACTTGGTACTTGAGAAGAGAGAGAGACTGAAGCCCAGTGCTTGTTCCCAGAAATAAGCAAGCTTTCCTGCTGCTGATCTGCTCGGGTAAAGAATGTCCCGTGGCTTTACCTGCTTCTGGATGAGATGAAAATCCTTGCCGTAGGTGTGGAAAGCCTTTTGGAAGGACTCCTTCTCCTCAGGTGTCCATCTATCAGAGCCTGGCAATAAAAAGCAGCGGGTAGGAAAGGGATCCCTTGATCCACACCAAGTAGATCCCACTGGCTGCCAAGAGAAATCGGTCGCAGGCCGTCATTCACGTGTGTGTAGGTGTCTGCTCCCTCAGAAGGCCATGAAGACAAGAGCAGGCATTGCCCGGGGAGAAGGATTGGAAAACAAGTAAAGCTGAAGGACTAGATGCTGGTGCTTTCCCCAGCCGCAGAGGAGACAAAACCTTGTGCTGGTGTTAAGCACAATTTCTTGAAGCAGAAACGCTTGCCACAAGAATGAAGGGGACGGCAGCATCTGTCAGGGACGCAAGAAGCTCTGCTTTGCTTACCTGCGTAATGATAATCAGCCATGGGATGGCCTTGAGCTGTTGCAGGCCCCTCTGAGAGCAGCATCTCCAGAGCCTCCTGCAAGATCAAGAGGGAAAAGGCTTTAGCCGCCCCAGCACATTAAAAATGAGCCAAAAAATCACAAGTGCTGCCTTTCAGCTCCTTTGCCTCTCCAGACATTCAAGCGACTCTATCCCATGTGGGTGGAACACTGTGATTTGCTCCCAGTCCCTAGTTTTTGCTGCCCAACCCTTTGATCCTGGTCCCCGAGAGTGGCCTTTTGCTCACCAACCTAAGGATTTTGCTGCTCCTGCAGCCAGAACGGCCTCAGCTGACTGAGGCTTCTGGGAATTTCCCCTCCAAAGGTCTTAGAGAACCCAGATCTCCAGGCCATTTACAAGGCAGCAGGACCTTCCGCCGCCGCCGCCGCCGCCGCCTCCAGGAGGGAGATTCTCCCTGCTGGAGCCGTTTGGGCTCAGCCCTGACGCAGCTGGAGGAGACCCAGCAGGCAGCAAGTGCTCTGCTCCCTGTTAAGACCCTTCTCCAAGGAGCAGCCAGGAAAGGCTGTCCCAGTGCCCGGGCCTTCTGCATTCCCTGTGCCCTCTTCTCTGCGCCCAAACAGCCGCTTCTTACCGGAACGCTGCCGCGTGCCTGGTGCAGGCAGTGCAGGGCGCGCTCCAGGTTAGCTGCTGCCCCGGGAATGCCACGGGAGCTGGCCATGTCCAACAGTTCTCTTACTGCAAGCACAAGAAAAAACCCACCGAAAGTCAGCCTTGAGGCCAGCAAGGGCAAAGACTGCCATGCAAGGCAGAAGGACAGGCCGGCAGCTAAAGACAGCAGCTTGGAGAGTATGAAAAGGAGAGCAAAGACAGGGCCAGCTGAAGCAAGGGCCCACGCAGTGCTGGCTCTCCCTCCAAAGCAGCTTCTGTAAGAAGAAGTGGGGGCCAATCTCCGCTCTTCCAGTGGCAAACGGCCCTGACCAATTTGGAGAGCAAGGTGCTTGCTCTTTCTCCTTGCCTCTAACACTTCTACATGGGAAGATGGGCGAGACAAGGAGAGAAGCAGAGCCTGCAAAAGGCTGCCTTTTTAGGCAAAAGGAGCCTTTTCAAGACCCAAGTAGCTCAGGGCTGGAAGCAAAGCTTGAAGCAAAGCTACCTCTGTCAGGTTTGTCCATGTCAGAGTCATCCTCCCCCCAGGGCTTCCAGACCAGGGTTGCAGGCTCTTCATCCTCACTTGGTGCTCTGCTCTGCAGCTCTGGGAGCTCAGCCTGAAAGTCGCTGCCAACATTGATGTGTCTAAAGGAAGAAGGAGGTGGAGGTGAGAAAGGCAAGTGGTCAAGAGAGCCTTGCTGTGCACCCACAGGCTTGAACCAATCCCAGCCTGACTGTGAAAGAGCAGTTCTCCTCCTCGCCATTCCTCCAGTTTGCTGTCCTTTAACCCTAGGCCAAAACTCACGGCTGAATCTGGGCTCTTGCTTTCCTTTTCATTGTGCCTCTCCTTTCCACCTGAAAGAGATCAAAGCAATGCTCCAGTTCAAAATCCTTCTGCCAAGGATGTGTCTGTCAGTAGCCTTCTTTCTCATCCTCATCATTGCAAAGCCTGAGCTCCTGTGGCCCAGCTCCTTTCTCTTTGCTGTCATTGCTGCCTTTTTGACATGGAATGTCCTAGGCAGGACCCTCTAGCAGTCAGCAGCTTCCTCAGGAGGGCAAGCAGAAGGCCATGCACTACTCTCTTCACTCCCGGGGCCACTGAGAAGAGCCAAGAGAATGGCAGGGAAGATGTGCCAGTGCAGGCTTAGGTTGGATAGAAGGAAAAGCTTCTTCAGCCAGAGGCTGCTTGGGCACTGCAACAGCCTCCCCAGGGAAGGGGGCACAGCACCAAGGCTGACTGAGCTCCAAAAGTGTTTGGACACTGCTCTTGGGCACAGGCTGTGATTGTTGAGGCTGCCCCGGGCAGGCCCTGCAGTTGGGCTCAGTGATCTTTCAGAATCCCTTCCAAGCCAGAAAATTCTGTGCTACTGTGATTGTGCTCTTGAGGAGATGGCATTTGACAGCCGCCCCTGAGCATGAGGTAGAACCAGCCCTACATGCACTGAAAAAAGAATCTCTAAAGATATTAAAATAGAATGGATCTAGAAGCGATGGAGCTAGGTAAGTAGATAAGAATTGCTGATCCCAGATGGTTTTTGAAGTTGAAAGCCCGTGTTTGAGGAGAAGCCCAGTCAAATGCTTCCATGCCCTGAACGACAGGGATGCCAGAGGAGTAGTGCCATCATTGTGCTGTTTGAAGCTTTGGAGCGGGTGTGAGCAGAGTCAGGGCATAAGGGGATTTGTTGACACTGAAGGCCTGACCTGCTCAGCCAGGAACAATTTGTTTTGGGGTCAGCACAAGATAGTTTGAGGACTGAAATGGGTGCCAAGAACTTTGAATCAGGTCATGCGTGGACGAGGATCTGCAACTGCACTGGGACACCTCTCTAGGTCCTCTATGGAAAGGTCTGTGTTTCCCCTGGAGGCAACATGATTCCTTCAGAAGCTGCACCCTGCTTTCACGTGGAAGCTCGTCTGGGGAAAGTGAGCACGCAGCCTGTGTGTCGTGCTCGGTGGGAGAGGCAGCTGGAGCCTCCTGCCCCTGTGCTAGTGCTGTGAGGGCAAACGGGGATTTTCTTACCTTGGACGGTTCCCAAGTGCTCGGGGGATGCCCGGAGGCAGACGAGGAGACCAGGATGTCGGTGCAGAGGCCGGGTCTGGCGCTGAGTGCAGAAGGCGGCTGGTCAGGGACAGCCCAGGAGCTGATCCTGCAGCTGCTGCTCCAGCAGCGTTCCAGCAAGGGCCGCAGGAGCAGGAGACAACGACAGTTGCTATGGGCACAGCCCAACATTCCATCTAGAAGCCCAGGGGAGCCATGGGACAGAAAGAGGCATGGGCCGCCTTCTGCTGCAAGTTTGCTCTGAGAAGCTTCCCATTGGGCCTTTTCTCCTCAGTCGTCTGATGAGACGGGCAAAAGCAGTGCAGGGACAGCCCTGGCTCTTCCCGGTGCTTCTTTGCAAGGTGCCTCCAGCTGAAGGTGCACAGGAGCCTGCCTCTGTGCAAGGGCCCAGACCTCATCTCCTGCCCTGGAGAGCCAGAAGGGCTCCTCTCACTGGCTCTCCTCCAGCTCTGAGAGGAGCTGGAATTTGCAAGTTGTCCAGCGCAGAGCCAGCTCCAAAGCTTCCTCTCAAAGTGGAGGCATTCATCCTGCCCCTTTTCTCAATTCTCCTTTTGCTGCCCAATAATGTCACTGCGTGGTTTCCCTCCTTTGGGCCTCTGAGCTGGTCTCTCACCTCATCACTCCTCCCTTGAAACTTGGAGAAACAGGATGTTTTTCAGGGCAACTGATGGGGACACACACACACACACACAGGGACAGCACACGGGCATTTCTCTAGCAAACATTGATGCAGAATTTCTAGATCCCTCTTCCAGCTCCCTTGGAGAAGCTCGGTGGTTGTCCCAAAAGACTCTGGCATTCCTCTAAGGAAGCAACACTAACAGAATTACCTTTCCACACTGCTGGCCTTCACATTGCTTTTAATGCCTAGATGGCCGATATGACAAAAGCCAGGCAGCTTTGCTGCTTTCCTGCCTGTCCTTAAGGAAAAGCAAATCTTGCTTCAGTCCCAATCTTGCTTCCTTCCCAGCCTGCATGTTACCCACTGGCCAGCAAACTGAGGGGGCAGCTGGAACAAGTCCCACTGCAAGGCAGATACTTTGTAGCCTCCAAAGCCCACCTGCACCGGCTCCATCAGACAAGGGCAAGCTTCCCTGGGCTTCCCAGAAGCAGCCTGGCAATTGCCCCCTCCCTCGCCCCCTCTGTACCCTCCACAGCCACTGCCACCAAAGCCTTGCTAGGCAGAGCCATTTGCTGGCCTCGATAAAAGAGTGACTTGGATTCTTCTTTGGCGCAAGTGCCCCAGCTGTGACAAGTCAGAGGATAATGATCACACCCGCTCGGCTTTAGCTAAGGAGATTGCTGGAGGCCCAGAGCGGGACACTGGTCCTTTCAGGAGAAACTGCAACTGAACTAGCCATGCCTTTGTGGTGCATGCGGATAGGAATTGGATAGAATCGGAGGGCTTAGAAACGTCCTCCAAGCTGGTCAGCTCCATCAGTCCCCCAAAATGAAAGAAAGTTATCTGGCTGGGCTCCAAAAAGGACTCAACCCGCTGCTTTTATGCCAGAAAATATGGTGAGACCAGACCACTCATCTAGATGCAATTCAGTGAATTAAACAAAGCCTCCCTTTCCACTCCCAGCTGATGTTGATGTTGAGGAATCAAAGGCTGAAGCCCCAGCGGTATTTCACTGGCAGTAAAGGAGACACACCTCAGGAAGTGCTGCCAGCTGAGCAAGGGGCTGGGCCTGGGGGAGGTGGTGCCTGCCCAGATTCTTCTCTCAGGGCAAGTGCCGTCTTTGCAACACCAGGCAAATGGAACAAACATTGCCGGAGTGATTTCATACAGACAAAAAGACAAAATGGAACAAATTTGGTTAAATGATAAAGACCCATTGGCTCTCCACAAAGGCAAAATGACAAAAGGCAGAGCATAGACAACACCCAACCTTTGAAATTTATTGAGAAATCTAAGAAAACTAATGACTCTCCAATAATACTAATGGATCTTAACTACTAAATTGAGGAGGTTCCTAAAATGTAAACTAACTAAGTAGAAGATGAAACTACCCTAAAAGCTTAAAAAACAGTCCTATTCCTATCTAGTCCTATTGATACCTAACTCTTGCTAGCCCTGGACAACCTGCAGGGTTGTCTAATTTCAAAGTCTTTTCTTCTTGGGGAGAGGCTCTGCTTCCTTCCGAGGCCGATGTCTTCTGCTGTGGTTGTTCCTTTCTTTCATGGTTTCAAACACCCTGCAAGATAGGAAACAAACCATCCATTGCTGACGCTAGTACACACCATGAAAGCAAGTGCCGAGATCTCCGTTTGAGTATGAATTTCTGTCTTTTCGGGCAGTGGCACATTTGTCAATTGATCAGCACCATGAGTCTGATCCTTCTACTTTCAATGCCTTGAAATGTCTTCCTCCTTTTGCTGCGTCCTCTTTTGAATTTGATCAGCAGCATCAAACCAAGCTTTGATGGATCTATTCCTACTTGTATCAACTGTGTCTTGTTGGGGCACGGCAAGGTTTCATTGTGAAGGCTGGGTTTTACCTGAGCTCTTTGGGTTTCAGGTGGGTGTTAAGCTTGAGCATGGCTGCCAGGGGCGATGCTGCAGGTGCCCCCAGCTTCCCCTGCGGTGCCTTTGAAAAGGGTCAGCCCCTTTTAGTCCATAGGCGCAGCTGTGAGCAGAAAGAGGAGGAACTTACGCACCGTTTGCACTGCCCGCAGGGAAAGGGGCCTCCCGCCGAAGGGGGCGGCTGGCGCGGTTGGCAGCAGGGACACTCGGCGCTGCGAGCCCTCTTGCGGCTTCTCTTCCCTGTCTCCCCGTTCTCCTTTCTGGGAGGGCTTTTCCTCCTCTTTGCTTTGCCCACGCTCTGGAAATCAAAGAGTCCTTATCAATGCTTCCTTCCTCTCACAAAGCTGGAAATCAGAGCATCCAGCACAAACATCTATCGGCCAAGGCAAATCCTTCCAAAGCCTCAAGAGCTGTGAAAACGCAGCCAATGGGCTGCGGCGGGCTGCCAAGCCAGAGCTTGGAGGAAAATACTCCTCTGTTCTACAGGCCAAAGGGGTGGGATAAATACCTGGCTATTTAGAGCTCTACATTTCCTATTTCTACCTTTCTGCCTAACATCTATTTCTCTCTGCTTTTCCTCCACAAATGTCTAGGCAATGGCATTTAAATTCAGTCCAATTAGGGTAGACACATGGTTAGCCATTTTCTAGTATCCAAAATAATCTCCCTCCCTATCTCTCTCTCTCTCTCTCTCTCTCTCACATGATGGGAAGCAAATTGCTCTTTGCCGCTAAGGAACGTTTTAGGGGAGCCACAGCAGCGGCAGCTCCTTCTTGGGGAGTATGCTGGGATGCTAGAAAAACTCCCTGAACATCTGCAGCATATCCACAAAGGCAGCCCAGATTGCTGATGTCAGCAAGCAGCGGGGAATTTGGGGTCTGATTGGAGTCAGCGAGGGTGCCAGGCCTTGAGAAGCCCATCTGTAGAGAGTCAAAGCCCATTTTGGCGGCGGTGCTGCTTTCTTGGGTCAAAGTTAGGCTCCAGAATTGCATACTTCAGGGCAGCAGCACAAGGAAGGCCCGGGCAGCATCTGCTGTGCCTTTCCCAGCGCATGGGACGATGTGATCCTGGCAAAGGGGCGTCTGGCATGGCTCGCCAGCAGCTTTTCTCCCCTTCTCCCAGTTTCTCGACCTTCCTGGCACCTCTCCATTTTCTTGCCCCTCACCTGAGCAGGAGTGCTGGCAAGTTTATGCTCCTTTTTCCAGGAGTAGTAGTACTCCACACACTGTGCCACGGTCTTAGTCTGGATCTGTTGTGAAGAGAAAAAGGTGTCGGGTGCACTGGGGAAAAAGTAGACTATGGAGTGAAGTAGGAAGTAAAAGCATGAAGTAAATGGAGTAGGGTGTAAAATGAAATCAGCATGGGGAAAGAGAGGCATCATGCAATGTCTTAAACTGTGTCTTAAGCTAGGTGCTAATACACGCAATGCACAGATCAACAACAAATCCATCTAGCACAGTTCTTCTTTGCCCGCTTCACTCCAGTTATGCCAGCACAGCGTCTTGTGGAAGCAGCAGCAGACCTGTGCCACAAGTCTGACAGAATAAAGCTTCATCTTCCAAAAGAGCTTGGAGAAAAGGGCTGGAGAGGCAGGATCATCCTTTTGACACAGGCTTTTGATGTCCCCTTTTGTTGCTACTTGAAGATACTTGGTACTTGAGAAGAGAGAGAGACTGAAGCCCAGTGCTTGTTCCCAGAAATAAGCAAGCTTTCCTGCTGCTGATCTGCTCGGGTAAAGAATGTCCCGTGGCTTTACCTGCTTCTGGATGAGATGAAAATCCTTGCCGTAGGTGTGGAAAGCCTTTTGGAAGGACTCCTTCTCCTCAGGTGTCCATCTATCAGAGCCTGGCAATAAAAAGCAGCGGGTAGGAAAGGGATCCCTTGATCCACACCAAGTAGATCCCACTGGCTGCCAAGAGAAATCGGTCGCAGGCCGTCATTCACGTGTGTGTAGGTGTCTGCTCCCTCAGAAGGCCATGAAGACAAGAGCAGGCATTGCCCGGGGAGAAGGATTGGAAAACAAGTAAAGCTGAAGGACTAGATGCTGGTGCTTTCCCCAGCCGCAGAGGAGACAAAACCTTGTGCTGGTGTTAAGCACAATTTCTTGAAGCAGAAACGCTTGCCACAAGAATGAAGGGGACGGCAGCATCTGTCAGGGACGCAAGAAGCTCTGCTTTGCTTACCTGCGTAATGATAATCAGCCATGGGATGGCCTTGAGCTGTTGCAGGCCCCTCTGAGAGCAGCATCTCCAGAGCCTCCTGCAAGATCAAGAGGGAAAAGGCTTTAGCCGCCCCAGCACATTAAAAATGAGCCAAAAAATCACAGGTGCTGCCTTTCAGCTCCTTTGCCTCTCCAGACATTCAAGCGACTCTATCCCATGTGGGTGGAACACTGTGATTTGCTCCCAGTCCCTAGTTTTTGCTGCCCAACCCTTTGATCCTGGTCCCCGAGAGTGGCCTTTTGCTCACCAACCTAAGGATTTTGCTGCTCCTGCAGCCAGAACGGCCTCAGCTGACTGAGGCTTCTGGGAATTTCCCCTCCAAAGGTCTTAGAGAACCCAGATCTCCAGGCCATTTACAAGGCAGCAGGACCTTCCGCCGCCGCCGCCGCCGCCGCCTCCAGGAGGGAGATTCTCCCTGCTGGAGCCGTTTGGGCTCAGCCCTGACGCAGCTGGAGGAGACCCAGCAGGCAGCAAGTGCTCTGCTCCCTGTTAAGACCCTTCTCCAAGGAGCAGCCAGGAAAGGCTGTCCCAGTGCCCGGGCCTTCTGCATTCCCTGTGCCCTCTTCTCTGCGCCCAAACAGCCGCTTCTTACCGGAACGCTGCCGCGTGCCTGGTGCAGGCAGTGCAGGGCGTGCTCCAGGTTAGCTGCTGCCCCGGGAATGCCACGGGAGCTGGCCATGTCCAACAGTTCTCTTACTGCAAGCACAAGAAAAAACCCACCGAAAGTCAGCCTTGAGGCCAGCAAGGGCAAAGACTGCCATGCAAGGCAGAAGGACAGGCCGGCAGCTAAAGACAGCAGCTTGGAGAGTATGAAAAGGAGAGCAAAGACAGGGCCAGCTGAAGCAAGGGCCCACGCAGTGCTGGCTCTCCCTCCAAAGCAGCTTCTGTAAGAAGAAGTGGGGGCCAATCTCCCCTCTTCCAGTGGCAAACGGCCCTGACCAATTTGGAGAGCAAGGTGCTTGCTCTTTCTCCTTGCCTCTAACACTTCTACATGGGAAGATGGGCGAGACAAGGAGAGAAGCAGAGCCTGCAAAAGGTTGCCTTTTTAGGCAAAAGGAGCCTTTTCAAGACCCAAGTAGCTCAGGGCTGGAAGCAAAGCTTGAAGCAAAGCTACCTCTGTCAGGTTTGTCCATGTCAGAGTCATCCTCCCCCCAGGGCTTCCAGACCAGGGTTGCAGGCTCTTCATCCTCACTTGGTGCTCTGCTCTGCAGCTCTGGGAGCTCAGCCTGAAAGTCGCTGCCAACATTGATGTGCCTAAAGGAAGAAGGAGGTGGAGGTGAGAAAGGCAAGTGGTCAAGAGAGCCTTGCTGTGCACCCACAGGCTTGAACCAATCCCAGCCTGACTGTGAAAGAGCAGTTCTCCTCCTCGCCATTCCTCCAGTTTGCTGTCCTTTAACCCTAGGCCAAAACTCACGGCTGAATCTGGGCTCTTGCTTTCCTTTTCATTGTGCCTCTCCTTTCCACCTGAAAGAGATCAAAGCAATGCTCCAGTTCAAAATCCTTCTGCCAAGGATGTGTCTGTCAGTAGCCTTCTTTCTCATCCTCATCATTGCAAAGCCTGAGCTCCTGTGGCCCAGCTCCTTTCTCTTTGCTGTCATTGCTGCCTTTTTGACATGGAATGTCCTAGGCAGGACCCTCTAGCAGTCAGCAGCTTCCTCAGGAGGGCAAGCAGAAGGCCATGCACTACTCTCTTCACTCCCGGGGCCACTGAGAAGAGCCAAGAGAATGGCAGGGAAGATGTGCCAGTGCAGGCTTAGGTTGGATAGAAGGAAAAGCTTCTTCAGCCAGAGGCTGCTTGGGCACTGCAACAGCCTCCCCAGGGAAGGGGGCACAGCACCAAGGCTGACTGAGCTCCAAAAGTGTTTGGACACTGCTCTTGGGCACAGGCTGTGATTGTTGAGGCTGCCCCGGGCAGGCCCTGCAGTTGGGCTCAGTGATCTTTCAGAATCCCTTCCAAGCCAGAAAATTCTGTGCTACTGTGATTGTGCTCTTGAGGAGATGGCATTTGACGGCCGCCCCTGAGCATGAGGTAGAACCAGCCCTACATGCACTGAAAAAAGAATCTCTAAAGATATTAAAATAGAATGGATCTAGAAGCGATGGAGCTAGGTAAGTAGATAAGAATTGCTGATCCCAGATGGTTTTTGAAGTTGAAAGCCCGTGTTTGAGGAGAAGCCCAGTCAAATGCTTCCATGCCCTGAACGACAGGGATGCCAGAGGAGTAGTGCCATCATTGTGCTGTTTGAAGCTTTGGAGCGGGTGTGAGCAGAGTCAGGGCATAAGGGGATTTGTTGACACTGAAGGCCTGACCTGCTCAGCCAGGAACAATTTGTTTTGGGGTCAGCACAAGATAGTTTGAGGACTGAAATGGGTGCCAAGAACTTTGAATCAGGTCATGCGTGGACGAGGATCTGCAACTGCACTGGGACACCTCTCTAGGTCCTCTATGGAAAGGTCTGTGTTTCCCCTGGAGGCAACATGATTCCTTCAGAAGCTGCACCCTGCTTTCACGTGGAAGCTCGTCTGGGGAAAGTGAGCACGCAGCCTGTGTGTCGTGCTCGGTGGGAGAGGCAGCTGGAGCCTCCTGCCCCTGTGCTAGTGCTGTGAGGGCAAACGGGGATTTTCTTACCTTGGACGGTTCCCAAGTGCTCGGGGGATGCCCGGAGGCAGACGAGGAGACCAGGATGTCGGTGCAGAGGCCGGGTCTGGCGCTGAGTGCAGAAGGCGGCTGGTCAGGGACAGCCCAGGAGCTGATCCTGCAGCTGCTGCTCCAGCGCTGCTCCACCAGTGTTCCAGCAAGGGCCGCAGGAGCAGGAGACAACGACAGTTGCTATGGGCACAGCCCAACATTCCATCTAGAAGCCCAGGGGAGCCATGGGACAGAAAGAGGCATGGGCCGCCTTCTGCTGCAAGTTTGCTCTGAGAAGCTTCCCATTGGGCCTTTTCTCCTCAGTCGTCTGATGAGACGGGCAAAAGCAGTGCAGGGACAGCCCTGGCTCTTCCCGGTGCTTCTTTGCAAGGTGCCTCCAGCTGAAGGTGCACAGGAGCCTGCCTCTGTGCAAGGGCCCAGACCTCATCTCCTGCCCTGGAGAGCCAGAAGGGCTCCTCTCACTGGCTCTCCTCCAGCTCTGAGAGGAGCTGGAATTTGCAAGTTGTCCAGCGCAGAGCCAGCTCCAAAGCTTCCTCTCAAAGTGGAGGCATTCATCCTGCCCCTTTTCTCAATTCTCCTTTTGCTGCCCAATAATGTCACTGCGTGGTTTCCCTCCTTTGGGCCTCTGAGCTGGTCTCTCACCTCATCACTCCTCCCTTGAAACTTGGAGAAACAGGATGTTTTTCAGGGCAACTGATGGGGACACACACACACACACACAGGGACAGCACACGGGCATTTCTCTAGCAAACATTGATGCAGAATTTCTAGATCCCTCTTCCAGCTCCCTTGGAGAAGCTCGGTGGTTGTCCCAAAAGACTCTGGCATTCCTCTAAGGAAGCAACACTAACAGAATTACCTTTCCACACTGCTGGCCTTCACATTGCTTTTAATGCCTAGATGGCCGATATGACAAAAGCCAGGCAGCTTTGCTGCTTTCCTGCCTGTCCTTAAGGAAAAGCAAATCTTGCTTCAGTCCCAATCTTGCTTCCTTCCCAGCCTGCATGTTACCCACTGGCCAGCAAACTGAGGGGGCAGCTGGAACAAGTCCCACTGCAAGGCAGATACTTTGTAGCCTCCAAAGCCCACCTGCACCGGCTCCATCAGACAAGGGCAAGCTTCCCTGGGCTTCCCAGAAGCAGCCTGGCAATTGCCCCCTCCCTCGCCCCCTCTGCACCCTCCACAGCCACTGCCACCAAAGCCTTGCTAGGCAGAGCCATTTGCTGGCCTCGATAAAAGAGTGACTTGGATTCTTCTTTGGCGCAAGTGCCCCAGCTGTGACAAGTCAGAGGATAATGATCACACCCGCTCGGCTTTAGCTAAGGAGATTGCTGGAGGCCCAGAGCGGGACACTGGTCCTTTCAGGAGAAACTGCAACTGAACTAGCCATGCCTTTGTGGTGCATGCGGATAGGAATTGGATAGAATCGGAGGGCTTAGAAACGTCCTCCAAGCTGGTCAGCTCCATCAGTCCCCCAAAATGAAAGAAAGTTATCTGGCTGGGCTCCAAAAAGGACTCAACCCGCTGCTTTTATGCCAGAAAATATGGTGAGACCAGACCACTCATCTAGATGCAATTCAGTGAATTAAACAAAGCCTCCCTTTCCACTCCCAGCTGATGTTGATGTTGAGGAATCAAAGGCTGAAGCCCCAGCGGTATTTCACTGGCAGTAAAGGAGACACACCTCAGGAAGTGCTGCCAGCTGAGCAAGGGGCTGGGCCTGGGGGAGGTGGTGCCTGCCCAGATTCTTCTCTCAGGGCAAGTGCCGTCTTTGCAACACCAGGCAAATGGAACAAACATTGCCGGAGTGATTTCATACAGACAAAAAGACAAAATGGAACAAATTTGGTTAAATGATAAAGACCCATTGGCTCTCCACAAAGGCAAAATGACAAAAGGCAGAGCATAGACAACACCCAACCTTTGAAATTTATTGAGAAATCTAAGAAAACTAATGACTCTCCAATAATACTAATGGATCTTAACTACTAAATTGAGGAGGTTCCTAAAATGTAAACTAACTAAGTAGAAGATGAAACTACCCTAAAAGCTTAAAAAACAGTCCTATTCCTATCTAGTCCTATTGATACCTAACTCTTGCTAGCCCTGGACAACCTGCAGGGTTGTCTAATTTCAAAGTCTTTTCTTCTTGGGGAGAGGCTCTGCTTCCTTCCGAGGCCGATGTCTTCTGCTGTGGTTGTTCCTTTCTTTCATGGTTTCAAACACCCTGCAAGATAGGAAACAAACCATCCATTGCTGACGCTAGTACACACCATGAAAGCAAGTGCCGAGATCTCCGTTTGAGTATGAATTTCTGTCTTTTCGGGCAGTGGCACATTTGTCAATTGATCAGCACCATGAGTCTGATCCTTCTACTTTCAATGCCTTGAAATGTCTTCCTCCTTTTGCTGCGTCCTCTTTTGAATTTGATCAGCAGCATCAAACCAAGCTTTGATGGATCTATTCCTACTTGTATCAACTGTGTCTTGTTGGGGCACGGCAAGGTTTCATTGTGAAGGCTGGGTTTTACCTGAGCTCTTTGGGTTTCAGGTGGGTGTTAAGCTTGACCATGGCTGCCAGGGGCGATGCTGCAGGTGCCCCCAGCTTCCCCTGCGGTGCCTTTGAAAAGGGTCAGCCCGTTTTAGTCCATAGGCGCAGCTGTGAGCAGAAAGAGGAGGAACTTACGCACCGTTTGCACTGCCCGCAGGGAAAGGGGCCTCCCGCCGAAGGGGGCGGCTGGCGCGGTTGGCAGCAGGGACACTCGGCGCTGCGAGCCCTCTTGCGGCTTCTCTTCCCTGTCTCCCCGTTCTCCTTTCTGGGAGGGCTTTTCCTCCTCTTTGCTTTGCCCACGCTCTGGAAATCAAAGAGTCCTTATCAATGCTTCCTTCCTCTCACAAAGCTGGAAATCAGAGCATCCAGCACAAACATCTATCGGCCAAGGCAAATCCTTCCAAAGCCTCAAGAGCTGTGAAAACGCAGCCAATGGGCTGCGGCGGGCTGCCAAGCCAGAGCTTGGAGGAAAATACTCCTCTGTTCTACAGGCCAAAGGGGTGGGATAAATACCTGGCTATTTAGAGCTCTACATTTCCTATTTCTACCTTTCTGCCTAACATCTATTTCTCTCTGCTTTTCCTCCACAAATGTCTAGGCAATGGCATTTAAATTCAGTCCAATTAGGGTAGACACATGGTTAGCCATTTTCTAGTATCCAAAATAATCTCCCTCCCTATCTCTCTCTCTCTCTCTCTCTCTCTCACATGATGGGAAGCAAATTGCTCTTTGCCGCTAAGGAACGTTTTAGGGGAGCCACAGCAGCGGCAGCTCCTTCTTGGGGAGTATGCTGGGATGCTAGAAAAACTCCCTGAACATCTGCAGCATATCCACAAAGGCAGCCCAGATTGCTGATGTCAGCAAGCAGCGGGGAATTTGGGGTCTGATTGGAGTCAGCGAGGGTGCCAGGCCTTGAGAAGCCCATCTGTAGAGAGTCAAAGCCCATTTTGGCGGCGGTGCTGCTTTCTTGGGTCAAAGTTAGGCTCCAGAATTGCATACTTCAGGGCAGCAGCACAAGGAAGGCCCGGGCAGCATCTGCTGTGCCTTTCCCAGCGCATGGGACGATGTGATCCTGGCAAAGGGGCGTCTGGCATGGCTCGCCAGCAGCTTTTCTCCCCTTCTCCCAGTTTCTCGACCTTCCTGGCACCTCTCCATTTTCTTGCCCCTCACCTGAGCAGGAGTGCTGGCAAGTTTATGCTCCTTTTTCCAGGAGTAGTAGTACTCCACACACTGTGCCACGGTCTTAGTCTGGATCTGTTGTGAAGAGAAAAAGGTGTCGGGTGCACTGGGGAAAAAGTAGACTATGGAGTGAAGTAGGAAGTAAAAGCATGAAGTAAATGGAGTAGGGTGTAAAATGAAATCAGCATGGGGAAAGAGAGGCATCATGCAATGTCTTAAACTGTGTCTTAAGCTAGGTGCTAATACACGCAATGCACAGATCAACAACAAATCCATCTAGCACAGTTCTTCTTTGCCCGCTTCACTCCAGTTATGCCAGCACAGCGTCTTGTGGAAGCAGCAGCAGACCTGTGCCACAAGTCTGACAGAATAAAGCTTCATCTTCCAAAAGAGCTTGGAGAAAAGGGCTGGAGAGGCAGGATCATCCTTTTGACACAGGCTTTTGATGTCCCCTTTTGTTGCTACTTGAAGATACTTGGTACTTGAGAAGAGAGAGAGACTGAAGCCCAGTGCTTGTTCCCAGAAATAAGCAAGCTTTCCTGCTGCTGATCTGCTCGGGTAAAGAATGTCCCGTGGCTTTACCTGCTTCTGGATGAGATGAAAATCCTTGCCGTAGGTGTGGAAAGCCTTTTGGAAGGACTCCTTCTCCTCAGGTGTCCATCTATCAGAGCCTGGCAATAAAAAGCAGCGGGTAGGAAAGGGATCCCTTGATCCACACCAAGTAGATCCCACTGGCTGCCAAGAGAAATCGGTCGCAGGCCGTCATTCACGTGTGTGTAGGTGTCTGCTCCCTCAGAAGGCCATGAAGACAAGAGCAGGCATTGCCCGGGGAGAAGGATTGGAAAACAAGTAAAGCTGAAGGACTAGATGCTGGTGCTTTCCCCAGCCGCAGAGGAGACAAAACCTTGTGCTGGTGTTAAGCACAATTTCTTGAAGCAGAAACGCTTGCCACAAGAATGAAGGGGACGGCAGCATCTGTCAGGGACGCAAGAAGCTCTGCTTTGCTTACCTGCGTAATGATAATCAGCCATGGGATGGCCTTGAGCTGTTGCAGGCCCCTCTGAGAGCAGCATCTCCAGAGCCTCCTGCAAGATCAAGAGGGAAAAGGCTTTAGCCGCCCCAGCACATTAAAAATGAGCCAAAAAATCACAGGTGCTGCCTTTCAGCTCCTTTGCCTCTCCAGACATTCAAGCGACTCTATCCCATGTGGGTGGAACACTGTGATTTGCTCCCAGTCCCTAGTTTTTGCTGCCCAACCCTTTGATCCTGGTCCCCGAGAGTGGCCTTTTGCTCACCAACCTAAGGATTTTGCTGCTCCTGCAGCCAGAACGGCCTCAGCTGACTGAGGCTTCTGGGAATTTCCCCTCCAAAGGTCTTAGAGAACCCAGATCTCCAGGCCATTTACAAGGCAGCAGGACCTTCCGCCGCCGCCGCCGCCGCCGCCTCCAGGAGGGAGATTCTCCCTGCTGGAGCCGTTTGGGCTCAGCCCTGACGCAGCTGGAGGAGACCCAGCAGGCAGCAAGTGCTCTGCTCCCTGTTAAGACCCTTCTCCAAGGAGCAGCCAGGAAAGGCTGTCCCAGTGCCCGGGCCTTCTGCATTCCCTGTGCCCTCTTCTCTGCGCCCAAACAGCCGCTTCTTACCGGAACGCTGCCGCGTGCCTGGTGCAGGCAGTGCAGGGCGCGCTCCAGGTTAGCTGCTGCCCCGGGAATGCCACGGGAGCTGGCCATGTCCAACAGTTCTCTTACTGCAAGCACAAGAAAAAACCCACCGAAAGTCAGCCTTGAGGCCAGCAAGGGCAAAGACTGCCATGCAAGGCAGAAGGACAGGCCGGCAGCTAAAGACAGCAGCTTGGAGAGTATGAAAAGGAGAGCAAAGACAGGGCCAGCTGAAGCAAGGGCCCACGCAGTGCTGGCTCTCCCTCCAAAGCAGCTTCTGTAAGAAGAAGTGGGGGCCAATCTCCCCTCTTCCAGTGGCAAACGGCCCTGACCAATTTGGAGAGCAAGGTGCTTGCTCTTTCTCCTTGCCTCTAACACTTCTACATGGGAAGATGGGCGAGACAAGGAGAGAAGCAGAGCCTGCAAAAGGTTGCCTTTTTAGGCAAAAGGAGCCTTTTCAAGACCCAAGTAGCTCAGGGCTGGAAGCAAAGCTTGAAGCAAAGCTACCTCTGTCAGGTTTGTCCATGTCAGAGTCATCCTCCCCCCAGGGCTTCCAGACCAGGGTTGCAGGCTCTTCATCCTCACTTGGTGCTCTGCTCTGCAGCTCTGGGAGCTCAGCCTGAAAGTCGCTGCCAACATTGATGTGCCTAAAGGAAGAAGGAGGTGGAGGTGAGAAAGGCAAGTGGTCAAGAGAGCCTTGCTGTGCACCCACAGGCTTGAACCAATCCCAGCCTGACTGTGAAAGAGCAGTTCTCCTCCTCGCCATTCCTCCAGTTTGCTGTCCTTTAACCCTAGGCCAAAACTCACGGCTGAATCTGGGCTCTTGCTTTCCTTTTCATTGTGCCTCTCCTTTCCACCTGAAAGAGATCAAAGCAATGCTCCAGTTCAAAATCCTTCTGCCAAGGATGTGTCTGTCAGTAGCCTTCTTTCTCATCCTCATCATTGCAAAGCCTGAGCTCCTGTGGCCCAGCTCCTTTCTCTTTGCTGTCATTGCTGCCTTTTTGACATGGAATGTCCTAGGCAGGACCCTCTAGCAGTCAGCAGCTTCCTCAGGAGGGCAAGCAGAAGGCCATGCACCACTCTCTTCACTCCCGGGGCCACTGAGAAGAGCCAAGAGAATGGCAGGGAAGATGTGCCAGTGCAGGCTTAGGTTGGATAGAAGGAAAAGCTTCTTCAGCCAGAGGCTGCTTGGGCACTGCAACAGCCTCCCCAGGGAAGGGGGCACAGCACCAAGGCTGACTGAGCTCCAAAAGTGTTTGGACACTGCTCTTGGGCACAGGCTGTGATTGTTGAGGCTGCCCCGGGCAGGCCCTGCAGTTGGGCTCAGTGATCTTTCAGAATCCCTTCCAAGCCAGAAAATTCTGTGCTACTGTGATTGTGCTCTTGAGGAGATGGCATTTGACGGCCGCCCCTGAGCATGAGGTAGAACCAGCCCTACATGCACTGAAAAAAGAATCTCTAAAGATATTAAAATAGAATGGATCTAGAAGCGATGGAGCTAGGTAAGTAGATAAGAATTGCTGATCCCAGATGGTTTTTGAAGTTGAAAGCCCGTGTTTGAGGAGAAGCCCAGTCAAATGCTTCCATGCCCTGAACGACAGGGATGCCAGAGGAGTAGTGCCATCATTGTGCTGTTTGAAGCTTTGGAGCGGGTGTGAGCAGAGTCAGGGCATAAGGGGATTTGTTGACACTGAAGGCCTGACCTGCTCAGCCAGGAACAATTTGTTTTGGGGTCAGCACAAGATAGTTTGAGGACTGAAATGGGTGCCAAGAACTTTGAATCAGGTCATGCGTGGACGAGGATCTGCAACTGCACTGGGACACCTCTCTAGGTCCTCTATGGAAAGGTCTGTGTTTCCCCTGGAGGCAACATGATTCCTTCAGAAGCTGCACCCTGCTTTCACGTGGAAGCTCGTCTGGGGAAAGTGAGCACGCAGCCTGTGTGTCGTGCTCGGTGGGAGAGGCAGCTGGAGCCTCCTGCCCCTGTGCTAGTGCTTTGAGGGCAAACGGGGATTTTCTTACCTTGGACGGTTCCCAAGTGCTCGGGGGATGCCCGGAGGCAGACGAGGAGACCAGGATGTCGGTGCAGAGGCCGGGTCTGGCGCTGAGTGCAGAAGGCGGCTGGTCAGGGACAGCCCAGGAGCTGATCCTGCAGCTGCTGCTCCAGCAGCGTTCCAGCAAGGGCCGCAGGAGCAGGAGACAACGACAGTTGCTATGGGCACAGCCCAACATTCCATCTAGAAGCCCAGGGGAGCCATGGGACAGAAAGAGGCATGGGCCGCCTTCTGCTGCAAGTTTGCTCTGAGAAGCTTCCCATTGGGCCTTTTCTCCTCAGTCGTCTGATGAGACGGGCAAAAGCAGTGCAGGGACAGCCCTGGCTCTTCCCGGTGCTTCTTTGCAAGGTGCCTCCAGCTGAAGGTGCACAGGAGCCTGCCTCTGTGCAAGGGCCCAGACCTCATCTCCTGCCCTGGAGAGCCAGAAGGGCTCCTCTCACTGGCTCTCCTCCAGCTCTGAGAGGAGCTGGAATTTGCAAGTTGTCCAGTGCAGAGCCAGCTCCAAAGCTTCCTCTCAAAGTGGAGGCATTCATCCTGCCCCTTTTCTCAATTCTCCTTTTGCTGCCCAATAATGTCACTGCGTGGTTTCCCTCCTTTGGGCCTCTGAGCTGGTCTCTCACCTCATCACTCCTCCCTTGAAACTTGGAGAAACAGGATGTTTTTCAGGGCAACTGATGGGGACACACACACACACACACAGGGACAGCACACGGGCATTTCTCTAGCAAACATTCAGGCAGAATTTCTAGATCCCTCTTCCAGCTCCCTTGGAGAAGCTCGGTGGTTGTCCCAAAAGACTCTGGCATTCCTCTAAGGAAGCAACACTAACAGAATTACCTTTCCACACTGCTGGCCTTCACATTGCTTTTAATGCCTAGATGGCCGATATGACAAAAGCCAGGCAGCTTTGCTGCTTTCCTGCCTGTCCTTAAGGAAAAGCAAATCTTGCTTCAGTCCCAATCTTGCTTCCTTCCCAGCCTGCATGTTACCCACTGGCCAGCAAACTGAGGGGGCAGCTGGAACAAGTCCCACTGCAAGGCAGATACTTTGTAGCCTCCAAAGCCCACCTGCACCGGCTCCATCAGACAAGGGCAAGCTTCCCTGGGCTTCCCAGAAGCAGCCTGGCAATTGCCCCCTCCCTCGCCCCCTCTGCACCCTCCACAGCCACTGCCACCAAAGCCTTGCTAGGCAGAGCCATTTGCTGGCCTCGATAAAAGAGTGACTTGGATTCTTCTTTGGCGCAAGTGCCCCAGCTGTGACAAGTCAGAGGATAATGATCACACCCGCTCGGCTTTAGCTAAGGAGATTGCTGGAGGCCCAGAGCGGGACACTGGTCCTTTCAGGAGAAACTGCAACTGAACTAGCCATGCCTTTGTGGTGCATGCGGATAGGAATTGGATAGAATCGGAGGGCTTAGAAACGTCCTCCAAGCTGGTCAGCTCCATCAGTCCCCCAAAATGAAAGAAAGTTATCTGGCTGGGCTCCAAAAAGGACTCAACCCGCTGCTTTTATGCCAGAAAATATGGTGAGACCAGACCACTCATCTAGATGCAATTCAGTGAATTAAACAAAGCCTCCCTTTCCACTCCCAGCTGATGTTGATGTTGAGGAATCAAAGGCTGAAGCCCCAGCGGTATTTCACTGGCAGTAAAGGAGACACACCTCAGGAAGTGCTGCCAGCTGAGCAAGGGGCTGGGCCTGGGGGAGGTGGTGCCTGCCCAGATTCTTCTCTCAGGGCAAGTGCCCTCTTTGCAACACCAGGCAAATGGAACAAACATTGCCGGAGTGATTTCATACAGACAAAAAGACAAAATGGAACAAATTTGGTTAAATGATAAAGACCCATTGGCTCTCCACAAAGGCAAAATGACAAAAGGCAGAGCATAGACAACACCCAACCTTTGAAATTTATTGAGAAATCTAAGAAAACTAATGACTCTCCAATAATACTAATGGATCTTAACTACTAAATTGAGGAGGTTCCTAAAATGTAAACTAACTAAGTAGAAGATGAAACTACCCTAAAAGCTTAAAAAACAGTCCTATTCCTATCTAGTCCTATTGATACCTAACTCTTGCTAGCCCTGGACAACCTGCAGGGTTGTCTAATTTCAAAGTCTTTTCTTCTTGGGGAGAGGCTCTGCTTCCTTCCGAGGCCGATGTCTTCTGCTGTGGTTGTTCCTTTCTTTCATGGTTTCAAACACCCTGCAAGATAGGAAACAAACCATCCATTGCTGACGCTAGTACACACCATGAAAGCAAGTGCCGAGATCTCCGTTTGAGTATGAATTTCTGTCTTTTCGGGCAGTGGCACATTTGTCAATGGATCAGCACCATGAGTCTGATGGTTCTACTTTCAATGCCTTGAAATGTCTTCCTCCTTTTGCTGCGTCCTCTTTTGAATTTGATCAGCAGCATCAAACCAAGCTTTGATGGATCTATTCCTACTTGTATCAACTGTGTCTTGTTGGGGCACGGCAAGGTTTCATTGTGAAGGCTGGGTTTTACCTGAGCTCTTTGGGTTTCAGGTGGGTGTTAAGCTTGACCATGGCTGCCAGGGGCGATGCTGCAGGTGCCCCCAGCTTCCCCTGCGGTGCCTTTGAAAAGGGTCAGCCCGTTTTAGTCCATAGGCGCAGCTGTGAGCAGAAAGAGGAGGAACTTACGCACCGTTTGCACTGCCCGCAGGGAAAGGGGCCTCCCGCCGAAGGGGGCGGCTGGCGCGGTTGGCAGCAGGGACACTCGGCGCTGCGAGCCCTCTTGCGGCTTCTCTTCCCTGTCTCCCCGTTCTCCTTTCTGGGAGGGCTTTTCCTCCTCTTTGCTTTGCCCACGCTCTGGAAATCAAAGAGTCCTTATCAATGCTTCCTTCCTCTCACAAAGCTGGAAATCAGAGCATCCAGCACAAACATCTATCGGCCAAGGCAAATCCTTCCAAAGCCTCAAGAGCTGTGAAAACGCAGCCAATGGGCTGCGGCGGGCTGCCAAGCCAGAGCTTGGAGGAAAATACTCCTCTGTTCTACAGGCCAAAGGGGTGGGATAAATACCTGGCTATTTAGAGCTCTACATTTCCTATTTCTACCTTTCTGCCTAACATCTATTTCTCTCTGCTTTTCCTCCACAAATGTCTAGGCAATGGCATTTAAATTCAGTCCAATTAGGGTAGACACATGGTTAGCCATTTTCTAGTATCCAAAATAATCTCCCTCCCTATCTCTCTCTCTCTCTCTCTCTCTCTCACATGATGGGAAGCAAATTGCTCTTTGCCGCTAAGGAACGTTTTAGGGGAGCCACAGCAGCGGCAGCTCCTTCTTGGGGAGTATGCTGGGATGCTAGAAAAACTCCCTGAACATCTGCAGCATATCCACAAAGGCAGCCCAGATTGCTGATGTCAGCAAGCAGCGGGGAATTTGGGGTCTGATTGGAGTCAGCGAGGGTGCCAGGCCTTGAGAAGCCCATCTGTAGAGAGTCAAAGCCCATTTTGGCGGCGGTGCTGCTTTCTTGGGTCAAAGTTAGGCTCCAGAATTGCATACTTCAGGGCAGCAGCACAAGGAAGGCCCGGGCAGCATCTGCTGTGCCTTTCCCAGCGCATGGGACGATGTGATCCTGGCAAAGGGGCGTCTGGCATGGCTCGCCAGCAGCTTTTCTCCCCTTCTCCCAGTTTCTCGACCTTCCTGGCACCTCTCCATTTTCTTGCCCCTCACCTGAGCAGGAGTGCTGGCAGGTTATGCTCCTTTTTCCAGGAGTAGTAGTACTCCACACACTGTGCCACGGTCTTAGTCTGGATCTGTTGTGAAGAGAAAAAGGTGTCGGGTGCACTGGGGAAAAAGTAGACTATGGAGTGAAGTAGGAAGTAAAAGCATGAAGTAAATGGAGTAGGGTGTAAAATGAAATCAGCATGGGGAAAGAGAGGCATCATGCAATGTCTTAAACTGTGTCTTAAGCTAGGTGCTAATACACGCAATGCACAGATCAACAACAAATCCATCTAGCACAGTTCTTCTTTGCCCGCTTCACTCCAGTTATGCCAGCACAGCGTCTTGTGGAAGCAGCAGCAGACCTGTGCCACAAGTCTGACAGAATAAAGCTTCATCTTCCAAAAGAGCTTGGAGAAAAGGGCTGGAGAGGCAGGATCATCCTTTTGACACAGGCTTTTGATGTCCCCTTTTGTTGCTACTTGAAGATACTTGGTACTTGAGAAGAGAGAGAGACTGAAGCCCAGTGCTTGTTCCCAGAAATAAGCAAGCTTTCCTGCTGCTGATCTGCTCGGGTAAAGAATGTCCCGTGGCTTTACCTGCTTCTGGATGAGATGAAAATCCTTGCCGTAGGTGTGGAAAGCCTTTTGGAAGGACTCCTTCTCCTCAGGTGTCCATCTATCAGAGCCTGGCAATAAAAAGCAGCGGGTAGGAAAGGGATCCCTTGATCCACACCAAGTAGATCCCACTGGCTGCCAAGAGAAATCGGTCGCAGGCCGTCATTCACGTGTGTGTAGGTGTCTGCTCCCTCAGAAGGCCATGAAGACAAGAGCAGGCATTGCCCGGGGAGAAGGATTGGAAAACAAGTAAAGCTGAAGGACTAGATGCTGGTGCTTTCCCCAGCCGCAGAGGAGACAAAACCTTGTGCTGGTGTTAAGCACAATTTCTTGAAGCAGAAACGCTTGCCACAAGAATGAAGGGGACGGCAGCATCTGTCAGGGACGCAAGAAGCTCTGCTTTGCTTACCTGCGTAATGATAATCAGCCATGGGATGGCCTTGAGCTGTTGCAGGCCCCTCTGAGAGCAGCATCTCCAGAGCCTCCTGCAAGATCAAGAGGGAAAAGGCTTTAGCCGCCCCAGCACATTAAAAATGAGCCAAAAAATCACAGGTGCTGCCTTTCAGCTCCTTTGCCTCTCCAGACATTCAAGCGACTCTATCCCATGTGGGTGGAACACTGTGATTTGCTCCCAGTCCCTAGTTTTTGCTGCCCAACCCTTTGATCCTGGTCCCCGAGAGTGGCCTTTTGCTCACCAACCTAAGGATTTTGCTGCTCCTGCAGCCAGAACGGCCTCAGCTGACTGAGGCTTCTGGGAATTTCCCCTCCAAAGGTCTTAGAGAACCCAGATCTCCAGGCCATTTACAAGGCAGCAGGACCTTCCGCCGCCGCCGCCGCCGCCGCCTCCAGGAGGGAGATTCTCCCTGCTGGAGCCGTTTGGGCTCAGCCCTGACGCAGCTGGAGGAGACCCAGCAGGCAGCAAGTGCTCTGCTCCCTGTTAAGACCCTTCTCCAAGGAGCAGCCAGGAAAGGCTGTCCCAGTGCCCGGGCCTTCTGCATTCCCTGTGCCCTCTTCTCTGCGCCCAAACAGCCGCTTCTTACGGGAACGCTGCCGCGTGCCTGGTGCAGGCAGTGCAGGGCGCGCTCCAGGTTAGCTGCTGCCCCGGGAATGCCACGGGAGCTGGCCATGTCCAACAGTTCTCTTACTGCAAGCACAAGAAAAAACCCACCGAAAGTCAGCCTTGAGGCCAGCAAGGGCAAAGACTGCCATGCAAGGCAGAAGGACAGGCCGGCAGCTAAAGACAGCAGCTTGGAGAGTATGAAAAGGAGAGCAAAGACAGGGCCAGCTGAAGCAAGGGCCCACGCAGTGCTGGCTCTCCCTCCAAAGCAGCTTCTGTAAGAAGAAGTGGGGGCCAATCTCCCCTCTTCCAGTGGCAAACGGCCCTGACCAATTTGGAGAGCAAGGTGCTTGCTCTTTCTCCTTGCCTCTAACACTTCTACATGGGAAGATGGGCGAGACAAGGAGAGAAGCAGAGCCTGCAAAAGGTTGCCTTTTTAGGCAAAAGGAGCCTTTTCAAGACCCAAGTAGCTCAGGGCTGGAAGCAAAGCTTGAAGCAAAGCTACCTCTGTCAGGTTTGTCCATGTCAGAGTCATCCTCCCCCCAGGGCTTCCAGACCAGGGTTGCAGGCTCTTCATCCTCACTTGGTGCTCTGCTCTGCAGCTCTGGGAGCTCAGCCTGAAAGTCGCTGCCAACATTGATGTGCCTAAAGGAAGAAGGAGGTGGAGGTGAGAAAGGCAAGTGGTCAAGAGAGCCTTGCTGTGCACCCACAGGCTTGAACCAATCCCAGCCTGACTGTGAAAGAGCAGTTCTCCTCCTCGCCATTCCTCCAGTTTGCTGTCCTTTAACCCTAGGCCAAAACTCACGGCTGAATCTGGGCTCTTGCTTTCCTTTTCATTGTGCCTCTCCTTTCCACCTGAAAGAGATCAAAGCAATGCTCCAGTTCAAAATCCTTCTGCCAAGGATGTGTCTGTCAGTAGCCTTCTTTCTCATCCTCATCATTGCAAAGCCTGAGCTCCTGTGGCCCAGCTCCTTTCTCTTTGCTGTCATTGCTGCCTTTTTGACATGGAATGTCCTAGGCAGGACCCTCTAGCAGTCAGCAGCTTCCTCAGGAGGGCAAGCAGAAGGCCATGCACTACTCTCTTCACTCCCGGGGCCACTGAGAAGAGCCAAGAGAATGGCAGGGAAGATGTGCCAGTGCAGGCTTAGGTTGGATAGAAGGAAAAGCTTCTTCAGCCAGAGGCTGCTTGGGCACTGCAACAGCCTCCCCAGGGAAGGGGGCACAGCACCAAGGCTGACTGAGCTCCAAAAGTGTTTGGACACTGCTCTTGGGCACAGGCTGTGATTGTTGAGGCTGCCCCGGGCAGGCCCTGCAGTTGGGCTCAGTGATCTTTCAGAATCCCTTCCAAGCCAGAAAATTCTGTGCTACTGTGATTGTGCTCTTGAGGAGATGGCATTTGACGGCCGCCCCTGAGCATGAGGTAGAACCAGCCCTACATGCACTGAAAAAAGAATCTCTAAAGATATTAAAATAGAATGGATCTAGAAGCGATGGAGCTAGGTAAGTAGATAAGAATTGCTGATCCCAGATGGTTTTTGAAGTTGAAAGCCCGTGTTTGAGGAGAAGCCCAGTCAAATGCTTCCATGCCCTGAACGACAGGGATGCCAGAGGAGTAGTGCCATCATTGTGCTGTTTGAAGCTTTGGAGCGGGTGTGAGCAGAGTCAGGGCATAAGGGGATTTGTTGACACTGAAGGCCTGACCTGCTCAGCCAGGAACAATTTGTTTTGGGGTCAGCACAAGATAGTTTGAGGACTGAAATGGGTGCCAAGAACTTTGAATCAGGTCATGCGTGGACGAGGATCTGCAACTGCACTGGGACACCTCTCTAGGTCCTCTATGGAAAGGTCTGTGTTTCCCCTGGAGGCAACATGATTCCTTCAGAAGCTGCACCCTGCTTTCACGTGGAAGCTCGTCTGGGGAAAGTGAGCACGCAGCCTGTGTGTCGTGCTCGGTGGGAGAGGCAGCTGGAGCCTCCTGCCCCTGTGCTAGTGCTGTGAGGGCAAACGGGGATTTTCTTACCTTGGACGGTTCCCAAGTGCTCGGGGGATGCCCGGAGGCAGACGAGGAGACCAGGATGTCGGTGCAGAGGCCGGGTCTGGCGCTGAGTGCAGAAGGCGGCTGGTCAGGGACAGCCCAGGAGCTGATCCTGCAGCTGCTGCTCCAGCAGCGTTCCAGCAAGGGCCGCAGGAGCAGGAGACAACGACAGTTGCTATGGGCACAGCCCAACATTCCATCTAGAAGCCCAGGGGAGCCATGGGACAGAAAGAGGCATGGGCCGCCTTCTGCTGCAAGTTTGCTCTGAGAAGCTTCCCATTGGGCCTTTTCTCCTCAGTCGTCTGATGAGACAGGCAAAAGCAGTGCAGGGACAGCCCTGGCTCTTCCCGGTGCTTCTTTGCAAGGTGCCTCCAGCTGAAGGTGCACAGGAGCCTGCCTCTGTGCAAGGGCCCAGACCTCATCTCCTGCCCTGGAGAGCCAGAAGGGCTCCTCTCACTGGCTCTCCTCCAGCTCTGAGAGGAGCTGGAATTTGCAAGTTGTCCAGCGCAGAGCCAGCTCCAAAGCTTCCTCTCAAAGTGGAGGCATTCATCCTGCCCCTTTTCTCAATTCTCCTTTTGCTGCCCAATAATGTCACTGCGTGGTTTCCCTCCTTTGGGCCTCTGAGCTGGTCTCTCACCTCATCACTCCTCCCTTGAAACTTGGAGAAACAGGATGTTTTTCAGGGCAACTGATGGGGACACACACACACACACACAGGGACAGCACACGGGCATTTCTCTAGCAAACATTGATGCAGAATTTCTAGATCCCTCTTCCAGCTCCCTTGGAGAAGCTCGGTGGTTGTCCCAAAAGACTCTGGCATTCCTCTAAGGAAGCAACACTAACAGAATTACCTTTCCACACTGCTGGCCTTCACATTGCTTTTAATGCCTAGATGGCCGATATGACAAAAGCCAGGCAGCTTTGCTGCTTTCCTGCCTGTCCTTAAGGAAAAGCAAATCTTGCTTCAGTCCCAATCTTGCTTCCTTCCCAGCCTGCATGTTACCCACTGGCCAGCAAACTGAGGGGGCAGCTGGAACAAGTCCCACTGCAAGGCAGATACTTTGTAGCCTCCAAAGCCCACCTGCACCGGCTCCATCAGACAAGGGCAAGCTTCCCTGGGCTTCCCAGAAGCAGCCTGGCAATTGCCCCCTCCCTCGCCCCCTCTGCACCCTCCACAGCCACTGCCACCAAAGCCTTGCTAGGCAGAGCCATTTGCTGGCCTCGATAAAAGAGTGACTTGGATTCTTCTTTGGCGCAAGTGCCCCAGCTGTGACAAGTCAGAGGATAATGATCACACCCGCTCGGCTTTAGCTAAGGAGATTGCTGGAGGCCCAGAGCGGGACACTGGTCCTTTCAGGAGAAACTGCAACTGAACTAGCCATGCCTTTGTGGTGCATGCGGATAGGAATTGGATAGAATCGGAGGGCTTAGAAACGTCCTCCAAGCTGGTCAGCTCCATCAGTCCCCCAAAATGAAAGAAAGTTATCTGGCTGGGCTCCAAAAAGGACTCAACCCGCTGCTTTTATGCCAGAAAATATGGTGAGACCAGACCACTCATCTAGATGCAATTCAGTGAATTAAACAAAGCCTCCCTTTCCACTCCCAGCTGATGTTGATGTTGAGGAATCAAAGGCTGAAGCCCCAGCGGTATTTCACTGGCAGTAAAGGAGACACACCTCAGGAAGTGCTGCCAGCTGAGCAAGGGGCTGGGCCTGGGGGAGGTGGTGCCTGCCCAGATTCTTCTCTCAGGGCAAGTGCCCTCTTTGCAACACCAGGCAAATGGAACAAACATTGCCGGAGTGATTTCATACAGACAAAAAGACAAAATGGAACAAATTTGGTTAAATGATAAAGACCCATTGGCTCTCCACAAAGGCAAAATGACAAAAGGCAGAGCATAGACAACACCCAACCTTTGAAATTTATTGAGAAATCTAAGAAAACTAATGACTCTCCAATAATACTAATGGATCTTAACTACTAAATTGAGGAGGTTCCTAAAATGTAAACTAACTAAGTAGAAGATGAAACTACCCTAAAAGCTTAAAAAACAGTCCTATTCCTATCTAGTCCTATTGATACCTAACTCTTGCTAGCCCTGGACAACCTGCAGGGTTGTCTAATTTCAAAGTCTTTTCTTCTTGGGGAGAGGCTCTGCTTCCTTCCGAGGCCGATGTCTTCTGCTGTGGTTGTTCCTTTCTTTCATGGTTTCAAACACCCTGCAAGATAGGAAACAAACCATCCATTGCTGACGCTAGTACACACCATGAAAGCAAGTGCCGAGATCTCCGTTTGAGTATGAATTTCTGTCTTTTCGGGCAGTGGCACATTTGTCAATTGATCAGCACCATGAGTCTGATCCTTCTACTTTCAATGCCTTGAAATGTCTTCCTCCTTTTGCTGCGTCCTCTTTTGAATTTGATCAGCAGCATCAAACCAAGCTTTGATGGATCTATTCCTACTTGTATCAACTGTGTCTTGTTGGGGCACGGCAAGGTTTCATTGTGAAGGCTGGGTTTTACCTGAGCTCTTTGGGTTTCAGGTGGGTGTTAAGCTTGACCATGGCTGCCAGGGGCGATGCTGCAGGTGCCCCCAGCTTCCCCTGCGGTGCCTTTGAAAAGGGTCAGCCCGTTTTAGTCCATAGGCGCAGCTGTGAGCAGAAAGAGGAGGAACTTACGCACCGTTTGCACTGCCTGCAGGGAAAGGGGCCTCCCGCCGAAGGGGGCGGCTGGCAAGGTTGGCAGCAGGGACACTCGGCGCTGCGAGCCCTCTTGCGGCTTCTCTTCCCTGTCTCCCCGTTCTCCTTTCTGGGAGGGCTTTTCCTCCTCTTTGCTTTGCCCACACTCTGGAAATCAAAGAGTCCTTATCAATGCTTCCTTCCTCTCACAAAGCTGGAAATCAGAGCATCCAGCACAAACATCTATCGGCCAAGGCAAATCCTTCCAAAGCCTCAAGAGCTGTGAAAACGCAGCCAATGGGCTGCGGCGGGCTGCCAAGCCAGAGCTTGGAGGAAAATACTCCTCTGTTCTACAGGCCAAAGGGGTGGGATAAATACCTGGCTATTTAGAGCTCTACATTTCCTATTTCTACCTTTCTGCCTAACATCTATTTCTCTCTGCTTTTCCTCCACAAATGTCTAGGCAATGGCATTTAAATTCAGTCCAATTAGGGTAGACACATGGTTAGCCATTTTCTAGTATCCAAAATAATCTCCCTCCCTATCTCTCTCTCTCTCTCTCTCTCTCTCTCTCTCACATGATGGGAAGCAAATTGCTCTTTGCCGCTAAGGAACGTTTTAGGGGAGCCACAGCAGCGGCAGCTCCTTCTTGGGGAGTATGCTGGGATGCTAGAAAAACTCCCTGAACATCTGCAGCATATCCACAAAGGCAGCCCGGATTGCTGATGTCAGCAAGCAGCGGGGAATTTGGGGTCTGATTGGAGTCAGCGAGGGTGCCAGGCCTTGAGAAGCCCATCTGTAGAGAGTCAAAGCCCATTTTGGTGGCGGTGCTGCTTTCTTGGGTCAAAGTTAGGCTCCAGAATTGCATACTTCAGGGCAGCAGCACAAGGAAGGCCCGGGCAGCATCTGCTGTGCCTTTCCCAGCGCATGGGACGATGTGATCCTGGCAAAGGGGCGTCTGGCATGGCTCGCCAGCAGCTTTTCTCCCCTTCTCCCAGTTTCTCGACCTTCCTGGCACCTCTCCATTTTCTTGCCCCTCACCTGAGCAAGAGTGCTGGCAAGTTTATGCTCCTTTTTCCAGGAGTAGTAGTACTCCACACACTGTGCCACGGTCTTAGTCTGGATCTGTTGTGAAGAGAAAAAGGTGTCGGGTGCACTGGGGAAAAAGTAGACTATGGAGTGAAGTAGGAAGTAAAAGCATGAAGTAAATGGAGTAGGGTGTAAAATGAAATCAGCATGGGGAAAGAGAGGCATCATGCAATGTCTTAAACTGTGTCTTAAGCTAGGTGCTAATACACGCAATGCACAGATCAACAACAAATCCATCTAGCACAGTTCTTCTTTGCCCGCTTCACTCCAGTTATGCCAGCACAGCGTCTTGTGGAAGCAGCAGCAGACCTGTGCCACAAGTCTGACAGAATAAAGCTTCATCTTCCAAAAGAGCTTGGAGAAAAGGGCTGGAGAGGCAGGATCATCCTTTTGACACAGGCTTTTGATGTCCCCTTTTGTTGCTACTTGAAGATACTTGGTACTTGAGAAGAGAGAGAGACTGAAGCCCAGTGCTTGTTCCCAGAAATAAGCAAGCTTTCCTGCTGCTGATCTGCTCGGGTAAAGAATGTCCCGTGGCTTTACCTGCTTCTGGATGAGATGAAAATCCTTGCCGTAGGTGTGGAAAGCCTTTTGGAAGGACTCCTTCTCCTCAGGTGTCCATCTATCAGAGCCTGGCAATAAAAAGCAGCGGGTAGTAAAGGGATCCCTTGATCCACACCAAGTAGATCCCACTGGCTGCCAAGAGAAATCGGTCGCAGGCCGTCATTCACGTGTGTGTAGGTGTCTGCTCCCTCAGAAGGCCATGAAGACAAGAGCAGGCATTGCCCGGGGAGAAGGATTGGAAAACAAGTAAAGCTGAAGGACTAGATGCTGGTGCTTTCCCCAGCCGCAGAGGAGACAAAACCTTGTGCTGGTGTTAAGCACAATTTCTTGAAGCAGAAACGCTTGCCACAAGAATGAAGGGGACGGCAGCATCTGTCAGGGACGCAAGAAGCTCTGCTTTGCTTACCTGCGTAATGATAATCAGCCATGGGATGGCCTTGAGCTGTTGCAGGCCCCTCTGAGAGCAGCATCTCCAGAGCCTCCTGCAAGATCAAGAGGGAAAAGGCTTTAGCCGCCCCAGCACATTAAAAATGAGCCAAAAAATCACAGGTGCTGCCTTTCAGCTCCTTTGCCTCTCCAGACATTCAAGCGACTCTATCCCATGTGGGTGGAACACTGTGATTTGCTCCCAGTCCCTAGTTTTTGCTGCCCAACCCTTTGATCCTGGTCCCCGAGAGTGGCCTTTTGCTCACCAACCTAAGGATTTTGCTGCTCCTGCAGCCAGAACGGCCTCAGCTGACTGAGGCTTCTGGGAATTTCCCCTCCAAAGGTCTTAGAGAACCCAGATCTCCAGGCCATTTACAAGGCAGCAGGACCTTCCGCCGCCGCCGCCGCCGCCGCCTCCAGGAGGGAGATTCTCCCTGCTGGAGCCGTTTGGGCTCAGCCCTGACGCAGCTGGAGGAGACCCAGCAGGCAGCAAGTGCTCTGCTCCCTGTTAAGACCCTTCTCCAAGGAGCAGCCAGGAAAGGCTGTCCCAGTGCCCGGGCCTTCTGCATTCCCTGTGCCCTCTTCTCTGCGCCCAAACAGCCGCTTCTTACCGGAACGCTGCCGCGTGCCTGGTGCAGGCAGTGCAGGGCGCGCTCCAGGTTAGCTGCTGCCCCGGGAATGCCACGGGAGCTGGCCATGTCCAACAGTTCTCTTACTGCAAGCACAAGAAAAAACCCACCGAAAGTCAGCCTTGAGGCCAGCAAGGGCAAAGACTGCCATGCAAGGCAGAAGGACAGGCCGGCAGCTAAAGACAGCAGCTTGGAGAGTATGAAAAGGAGAGCAAAGACAGGGCCAGCTGAAGCAAGGGCCCACGCAGTGCTGGCTCTCCCTCCAAAGCAGCTTCTGTAAGAAGAAGTGGGGGCCAATCTCCCCTCTTCCAGTGGCAAACGGCCCTGACCAATTTGGAGAGCAAGGTGCTTGCTCTTTCTCCTTGCCTCTAACACTTCTACATGGGAAGATGGGCGAGACAAGGAGAGAAGCAGAGCCTGCAAAAGGCTGCCTTTTTAGGCAAAAGGAGCCTTTTCAAGACCCAAGTAGCTCAGGGCTGGAAGCAAAGCTTGAAGCAAAGCTACCTCTGTCAGGTTTGTCCATGTCAGAGTCATCCTCCCCCCAGGGCTTCCAGACCAGGGTTGCAGGCTCTTCATCCTCACTTGGTGCTCTGCTCTGCAGCTCTGGGAGCTCAGCCTGAAAGTCGCTGCCAACATTGATGTGTCTAAAGGAAGAAGGAGGTGGAGGTGAGAAAGGCAAGTGGTCAAGAGAGCCTTGCTGTGCACCCACAGGCTTGAACCAATCCCAGCCTGACTGTGAAAGAGCAGTTCTCCTCCTCGCCATTCCTCCAGTTTGCTGTCCTTTAACCCTAGGCCAAAACTCACGGCTGAATCTGGGCTCTTGCTTTCCTTTTCATTGTGCCTCTCCTTTCCACCTGAAAGAGATCAAAGCAATGCTCCAGTTCAAAATCCTTCTGCCAAGGATGTGTCTGTCAGTAGCCTTCTTTCTCATCCTCATCATTGCAAAGCCTGAGCTCCTGTGGCCCAGCTCCTTTCTCTTTGCTGTCATTGCTGCCTTTTTGACATGGAATGTCCTAGGCAGGACCCTCTAGCAGTCAGCAGCTTCCTCAGGAGGGCAAGCAGAAGGCCATGCACTACTCTCTTCACTCCCGGGGCCACTGAGAAGAGCCAAGAGAATGGCAGGGAAGATGTGCCAGTGCAGGCTTAGGTTGGATAGAAGGAAAAGCTTCTTCAGCCAGAGGCTGCTTGGGCACTGCAACAGCCTCCCCAGGGAAGGGGGCACAGCACCAAGGCTGACTGAGCTCCAAAAGTGTTTGGACACTGCTCTTGGGCACAGGCTGTGATTGTTGAGGCTGCCCCGGGCAGGCCCTGCAGTTGGGCTCAGTGATCTTTCAGAATCCCTTCCAAGGCAGAAAATTCTGTGCTACTGTGATTGTGCTCTTGAGGAGATGGCATTTGACGGCCGCCCCTGAGCATGAGGTAGAACCAGCCCTACATGCACTGAAAAACGAATCTCTAAAGATATTAAAATAGAATGGATCTAGAAGCGATGGAGCTAGGTAAGTAGATAAGAATTGCTGATCCCAGATGGTTTTTGAAGTTGAAAGCCCGTGTTTGAGGAGAAGCCCAGTCAAATGCTTCCATGCCCTGAACGACAGGGATGCCAGAGGAGTAGTGCCATCATTGTGCTGTTTGAAGCTTTGGAGCGGGTGTGAGCAGAGTCAGGGCATAAGGGGATTTGTTGACACTGAAGGCCTGACCTGCTCAGCCAGGAACAATTTGTTTTGGGGTCAGCACAAGATAGTTTGAGGACTGAAATGGGTGCCAAGAACTTTGAATCAGGTCATGCGTGGACGAGGATCTGCAACTGCACTGGGACACCTCTCTAGGTCCTCTATGGAAAGGTCTGTGTTTCCCCTGGAGGCAACATGATTCCTTCAGAAGCTGCACCCTGCTTTCACGTGGAAGCTCGTCTGGGGAAAGTGAGCACGCAGCCTGTGTGTCGTGCTCGGTGGGAGAGGCAGCTGGAGCCTCCTGCCCCTGTGCTAGTGCTGTGAGGGCAAACGGGGATTTTCTTACCTTGGACGGTTCCCAAGTGCTCGGGGGATGCCCGGAGGCAGACGAGGAGACCAGGATGTCGGTGCAGAGGCCGGGTCTGGCGCTGAGTGCAGAAGGCGGCTGGTCAGGGACAGCCCAGGAGCTGATCCTGCAGCTGCTGCTCCAGCAGCGTTCCAGCAAGGGCCGCAGGAGCAGGAGACAACGACAGTTGCTATGGGCACAGCCCAACATTCCATCTAGAAGCCCAGGGGAGCCATGGGACAGAAAGAGGCATGGGCCGCCTTCTGCTGCAAGTTTGCTCTGAGAAGCTTCCCATTGGGCCTTTTCTCCTCAGTCGTCTGATGAGACGGGCAAAAGCAGTGCAGGGACAGCCCTGGCTCTTCCCGGTGCTTCTTTGCAAGGTGCCTCCAGCTGAAGGTGCACAGGAGCCTGCCTCTGTGCAAGGGCCCAGACCTCATCTCCTGCCCTGGAGAGCCAGAAGGGCTCCTCCCACTGGCTCTCCTCCAGCTCTGAGAGGAGCTGGAATTTGCAAGTTGTCCAGCGCAGAGCCAGCTCCAAAGCTTCCTCTCAAAGTGGAGGCATTCATCCTGCCCCTTTTCTCAATTCTCCTTTTGCTGCCCAATAATGTCACTGCGTGGTTTCCCTCCTTTGGGCCTCTGAGCTGGTCTCTCACCTCATCACTCCTCCCTTGAAACTTGGAGAAACAGGATGTTTTTCAGGGCAACTGATGGGGACACACACACACACACACAGGGACAGCACACGGGCATTTCTCTAGCAAACATTGATGCAGAATTTCTAGATCCCTCTTCCAGCTCCCTTGGAGAAGCTCGGTGGTTGTCCCAAAAGACTCTGGCATTCCTCTAAGGAAGCAACACTAACAGAATTACCTTTCCACACTGCTGGCCTTCACATTGCTTTTAATGCCTAGATGGCCGATATGACAAAAGCCAGGCAGCTTTGCTGCTTTCCTGCCTGTCCTTAAGGAAAAGCAAATCTTGCTTCAGTCCCAATCTTGCTTCCTTCCCAGCTAGCATGTTACCCACTGGCCAGCAAACTGAGGGGGCAGCTGGAACAAGTCCCACTGCAAGGCAGATACTTTGTAGCCTCCAAAGCCCACCTGCACCGGCTCCATCAGACAAGGGCAAGCTTCCCTCGGCTTCCCAGAAGCAGCCTGGCAATTGCCCCCTCCCTCGCCCCCTCTGCACCCTCCACAGCCACTGCCACCAAAGCCTTGCTAGGCAGAGCCATTTGCTGGCCTCGATAAAAGAGTGACTTGGATTCTTCTTTGGCGCAAGTGCCCCAGCTGTGACAAGTCAGAGGATAATGATCACACCCGCTCGGCTTTAGCTAAGGAGATTGCTGGAGGCCCAGAGCGGGACACTGGTCCTTTCAGGAGAAACTGCAACTGAACTAGCCATGCCTTTGTGGTGCATGCCGATAGGAATTGGATAGAATCGGAGGGCTTAGAAACGTCCTCCAAGCTGGTCAGCTCCATCAGTCCCCCAAAATGAAAGAAAGTTATCTGGCTGGGCTCCAAAAAGGACTCAACCCGCTGCTTTTATGCCAGAAAATATGGTGAGACCAGACCACTCATCTAGATGCAATTCAGTGAATTAAACAAAGCCTCCCTTTCCACTCCCAGCTGATGTTGATGTTGAGGAATCAAAGGCTGAAGCCCCAGCGGTATTTCACTGGCAGTAAAGGAGACACACCTCAGGAAGTGCTGCCAGCTGAGCAAGGGGCTGGGCCTGGGGGAGGTGGTGCCTGCCCAGATTCTTCTCTCAGGGCAAGTGCCCTCTTTGCAACACCAGGCAAATGGAACAAACATTGCCGGAGTGATTTCATACAGACAAAAAGACAAAATGGAACAAATTTGGTTAAATGATAAAGACCCATTGGCTCTCCACAAAGGCAAAATGACAAAAGGCAGAGCATAGACAACACCCAACCTTTGAAATTTATTGAGAAATCTAAGAAAACTAATGACTCTCCAATAATACTAATGGATCTTAACTACTAAATTGAGGAGGTTCCTAAAATGTAAACTAACTAAGTAGAAGATGAAACTACCCTAAAAGCTTAAAAAACAGTCCTATTCCTATCTAGTCCTATTGATACCTAACTCTTGCTAGCCCTGGACAACCTGCAGGGTTGTCTAATTTCAAAGTCTTTTCTTCTTGGGGAGAGGCTCTGCTTCCTTCCGAGGCCGATGTCTTCTGCTGTGGTTGTTCCTTTCTTTCATGGTTTCAAACACCCTGCAAGATAGGAAACAAACCATCCATTGCTGACGCTAGTACACACCATGAAAGCAAGTGCCGAGATCTCCGTTTGAGTATGAATTTCTGTCTTTTCGGGCAGTGGCACATTTGTCAATTGATCAGCACCATGAGTCTGATCCTTCTACTTTCAATGCCTTGAAATGTCTTCCTCCTTTTGCTGCGTCCTCTTTTGAATTTGATCAGCAGCATCAAACCAAGCTTTGATGGATCTATTCCTACTTGTATCAACTGTGTCTTGTTGGGGCACGGCAAGGTTTCATTGTGAAGGCTGGGTTTTACCTGAGCTCTTTGGGTTTCAGGTGGGTGTTAAGCTTGAGCATGGCTGCCAGGGGCGATGCTGCAGGTGCCCCCAGCTTCCCCTGCGGTGCCTTTGAAAAGGGTCAGCCCCTTTTAGTCCATAGGCGCAGCTGTGAGCAGAAAGAGGAGGAACTTACGCACCGTTTGCACTGCCCGCAGGGAAAGGGGCCTCCCGTCGAAGGGGGCGGCTGGCGCGGTTGGCAGCAGGGACACTCGGCGCTGCGAGCCCTCTTGCGGCTTCTCTTCCCTGTCTCCCCGTTCTCCTTTCTGGGAGGGCTTTTCCTCCTCTTTGCTTTGCCCACGCTCTGGAAATCAAAGAGTCCTTATCAATGCTTCCTTCCTCTCACAAAGCTGGAAATCAGAGCATCCAGCACAAACATCTATCGGCCAAGGCAAATCCTTCCAAAGCCTCAAGAGCTGTGAAAACGCAGCCAATGGGCTGCGGCGGGCTGCCAAGCCAGAGCTTGGAGGAAAATACTCCTCTGTTCTACAGGCCAAAGGGGTGGGATAAATACCTGGCTATTTAGAGCTCTACATTTCCTATTTCTACCTTTCTGCCTAACATCTATTTCTCTCTGCTTTTCCTCCACAAATGTCTAGGCAATGGCATTTAAATTCAGTCCAATTAGGGTAGACACATGGTTAGCCATTTTCTAGTATCCAAAATAATCTCCCTCCCTATCTCTCTCTCTCTCTCTCTCTCTCTCTCTCTCTCACATGATGTGAAGCAAATTGCTCTTTGCCGCTAAGGAACGTTTTAGGGGAGCCACAGCAGCGGCAGCTCCTTCTTGGGGAGTATGCTGGGATGCTAGAAAAACTCCCTGAACATCTGCAGCATATCCACAAAGGCAGCCCGGATTGCTGATGTCAGCAAGCAGCGGGGAATTTGGGGTCTGATTGGAGTCAGCGAGGGTGCCAGGCCTTGAGAAGCCCATCTGTAGAGAGTCAAAGCCCATTTTGGTGGCGGTGCTGCTTTCTTGGGTCAAAGTTAGGCTCCAGAATTGCATACTTCAGGGCAGCAGCACAAGGAAGGCCCGGGCAGCATCTGCTGTGCCTTTCCCAGCGCATGGGACGATGTGATCCTGGCAAAGGGGCGTCTGGCATGGCTCGCCAGCAGCTTTTCTCCCCTTCTCCCAGTTTCTCGACCTTCCTGGCACCTCTCCATTTTCTTGCCCCTCACCTGAGCAGGAGTGCTGGCAAGTTTATGCTCCTTTTTCCAGGAGTAGTAGTACTCCACACACTGGGCCACGGTCTTAGTCTGGATCTGTTGTGAAGAGAGAAAGGTGTCGGGTGCACTGGGGAAAAAGTAGACTATGGAGTGAAGTAGGAAGTAAAAGCATGAAGTAAATGGAGTAGGGTGTAAAATGAAATCAGCATGGGGAAAGAGAGGCATCATGCAATGTCTTAAACTGTGTCTTAAGCTAGGTGCTAATACACGCAATGCACAGATCAACAACAAATCCATTTAGCACAGTTCTTCTTTGCCCGCTTCACTCCAGTTATGCCAGCACAGCGTCTTGTGGAAGCAGCAGCAGACCTGTGCCACAAGTCTGACAGAATAAAGCTTCATCTTCCAAAAGAGCTTGGAGAAAAGGGCTGGAGAGGCAGGATCATCCTTTTGACACAGGCTTTTGATGTCCCCTTTTGTTGCTACTTGAAGATACTTGGTACTTGAGAAGAGAGAGAGACTGAAGCCCAGTGCTTGTTCCCAGAAATAAGCAAGCTTTCCTGCTGCTGATCTGCTCGGGTAAAGAATGTCCCGTGGCTTTACCTGCTTCTGGATGAGATGAAAATCCTTGCCGTAGGTGTGGAAAGCCTTTTGGAAGGACTCCTTCTCCTCAGGTGTCCATCTATCAGAGCCTGGCAATAAAAAGCAGCGGGTAGGAAAGGGATCCCTTGATCCACACCAAGTAGATCCCACTGGCTGCCAAGAGAAATCGGTCGCAGGCCGTCATTCACGTGTGTGTAGGTGTCTGCTCCCTCAGAAGGCCGTGAAGACAAGAGCAGGCATTGCCCGGGGAGAAGGATTGGAAAACAAGTAAAGCTGAAGGACTAGATGCTGGTGCTTTCCCCAGCCGCAGAGGAGACAAAACCTTGTGCTGGTGTTAAGCACAATTTCTTGAAGCAGAAACGCTTGCCACAAGAATGAAGGGGACGGCAGCATCTGTCAGGGACGCAAGAAGCTCTGCTTTGCTTACCTGCGTAATGATAATCAGCCATGGGATGGCCTTGAGCTGTTGCAGGCCCCTCTGAGAGCAGCATCTCCAGAGCCTCCTGCAAGATCAAGAGGGAAAAGGCTTTAGCCGCCCCAGCACATTAAAAATGAGCCAAAAAATCACAGGTGCTGCCTTTCAGCTCCTTTGCCTCTCCAGACATTCAAGCGACTCTATCCCATGTGGGTGGAACACTGTGATTTGCTCCCAGTCCCTAGTTTTTGCTGCCCAACCCTTTGATCCTGGTCCCCGAGAGTGGCCTTTTGCTCACCAACCTAAGGATTTTGCTGCTCCTGCAGCCAGAACGGCCTCAGCTGACTGAGGCTTCTGGGAATTTCCCCTCCAAAGGTCTTAGAGAACCCAGATCTCCAGGCCATTTACAAGGCAGCAGGACCTTCCGCCGCCGCCGCCGCCGCCGCCTCCAGGAGGGAGATTCTCCCTGCTGGAGCCGTTTGGGCTCAGCCCTGACGCAGCTGGAGGAGACCCAGCAGGCAGCAAGTGCTCTGCTCCCTGTTAAGACCCTTCTCCAAGGAGCAGCCAGGAAAGGCTGTCCCAGTGCCCGGGCCTTCTGCATTCCCTGTGCCCTCTTCTCTGCGCCCAAACAGCCGCTTCTTACCGGAACGCTGCCGCGTGCCTGGTGCAGGCAGTGCAGGGCGCGCTCCAGGTTAGCTGCTGCCCCGGGAATGCCACGGGAGCTGGCCATGTCCAACAGTTCTCTTACTGCAAGCACAAGAAAAAACCCACCGAAAGTCAGCCTTGAGGCCAGCAAGGGCAAAGACTGCCATGCAAGGCAGAAGGACAGGCCGGCAGCTAAAGACAGCAGCTTGGAGAGTATGAAAAGGAGAGCAAAGACAGGGCCAGCTGAAGCAAGGGCCCACGCAGTGCTGGCTCTCCCTCCAAAGCAGCTTCTGTAAGAAGAAGTGGGGGCCAATCTCCCCTCTTCCAGTGGCAAACGGCCCTGACCAATTTGGAGAGCAAGGTGCTTGCTCTTTCTCCTTGCCTCTAACACTTCTACATGGGAAGATGGGCGAGACAAGGAGAGAAGCAGAGCCTGCAAAAGGCTGCCTTTTTAGGCAAAAGGAGCCTTTTCAAGACCCAAGTAGCTCAGGGCTGGAAGCAAAGCTTGAAGCAAAGCTACCTCTGTCAGGTTTGTCCATGTCAGAGTCATCCTCCCCCCAGGGCTTCCAGACCAGGGTTGCAGGCTCTTCATCCTCACTTGGTGCTCTGCTCTGCAGCTCTGGGAGCTCAGCCTGAAAGTCGCTGCCAACATTGATGTGTCTAAAGGAAGAAGGAGGTGGAGGTGAGAAAGGCAAGTGGTCAAGAGAGCCTTGCTGTGCACCCACAGGCTTGAACCAATCCCAGCCTGACTGTGAAAGAGCAGTTCTCCTCCTCGCCATTCCTCCAGTTTGCTGTCCTTTAACCCTAGGCCAAAACTCACGGCTGAATCTGGGCTCTTGCTTTCCTTTTCATTGTGCCTCTCCTTTCCACCTGAAAGAGATCAAAGCAATGCTCCAGTTCAAAATCCTTCTGCCAAGGATGTGTCTGTCAGTAGCCTTCTTTCTCATCCTCATCATTGCAAAGCCTGAGCTCCTGTGGCCCAGCTCCTTTCTCTTTGCTGTCATTGCTGCCTTTTTGACATGGAATGTCCTAGGCAGGACCCTCTAGCAGTCAGCAGCTTCCTCAGGAGGGCAAGCAGAAGGCCATGCACTACTCTCTTCACTCCCGGGGCCACTGAGAAGAGCCAAGAGAATGGCAGGGAAGATGTGCCAGTGCAGGCTTAGGTTGGATAGAAGGAAAAGCTTCTTCAGCCAGAGGCTGCTTGGGCACTGCAACAGCCTCCCCAGGGAAGGGGGCACAGCACCAAGGCTGACTGAGCTCCAAAAGTGTTTGGACACTGCTCTTGGGCACAGGCTGTGATTGTTGAGGCTGCCCCGGGCAGGCCCTGCAGTTGGGCTCAGTGATCTTTCAGAATCCCTTCCAAGCCAGAAAATTCTGTGCTACTGTGATTGTGCTCTTGAGGAGATGGCATTTGACGGCCGCCCCTGAGCATGAGGTAGAACCAGCCCTACATGCACTGAAAAACGAATCTCTAAAGATATTAAAATAGAATGGATCTAGAAGCGATGGAGCTAGGTAAGTAGATAAGAATTGCTGATCCCAGATGGTTTTTGAAGTTGAAAGCCCGTGTTTGAGGAGAAGCCCAGTCAAATGCTTCCATGCCCTGAACGACAGGGATGCCAGAGGAGTAGTGCCATCATTGTGCTGTTTGAAGCTTTGGAGCGGGTGTGAGCAGAGTCAGGGCATAAGGGGATTTGTTGACACTGAAGGCCTGACCTGCTCAGCCAGGAACAATTTGTTTTGGGGTCAGCACAAGATAGTTTGAGGACTGAAATGGGTGCCAAGAACTTTGAATCAGGTCATGCGTGGACGAGGATCTGCAACTGCACTGGGACACCTCTCTAGGTCCTCTATGGAAAGGTCTGTGTTTCCCCTGGAGGCAACATGATTCCTTCAGAAGCTGCACCCTGCTTTCACGTGGAAGCTCGTCTGGGGAAAGTGAGCACGCAGCCTGTGTGTCGTGCTCGGTGGGAGAGGCAGCTGGAGCCTCCTGCCCCTGTGCTAGTGCTGTGAGGGCAAACGGGGATTTTCTTACCTTGGACGGTTCCCAAGTGCTCGGGGGATGCCCGGAGGCAGACGAGGAGACCAGGATGTCGGTGCAGAGGCCGGGTCTGGCGCTGAGTGCAGAAGGCGGCTGGTCAGGGACAGCCCAGGAGCTGATCCTGCAGCTGCTGCTCCAGCAGCGTTCCAGCAAGGGCCGCAGGAGCAGGAGACAACGACAGTTGCTATGGGCACAGCCCAACATTCCATCTAGAAGCCCAGGGGAGCCATGGGACAGAAAGAGGCATGGGCCGCCTTCTGCTGCAAGTTTGCTCTGAGAAGCTTCCCATTGGGCCTTTTCTCCTCAGTCGTCTGATGAGACGGGCAAAAGCAGTGCAGGGACAGCCCTGGCTCTTCCCGGTGCTTCTTTGCAAGGTGCCTCCAGCTGAAGGTGCACAGGAGCCTGCCTCTGTGCAAGGGCCCAGACCTCATCTCCTGCCCTGGAGAGCCAGAAGGGCTCCTCTCACTGGCTCTCCTCCAGCTCTGAGAGGAGCTGGAATTTGCAAGTTGTCCAGCGCAGAGCCAGCTCCAAAGCTTCCTCTCAAAGTGGAGGCATTCATCCTGCCCCTTTTCTCAATTCTCCTTTTGCTGCCCAATAATGTCACTGCGTGGTTTCCCTCCTTTGGGCCTCTGAGCTGGTCTCTCACCTCATCACTCCTCCCTTGAAACTTGGAGAAACAGGATGTTTTTCAGGGCAACTGATGGGGACACACACACACACACACAGGGACAGCACACGGGCATTTCTCTAGCAAACATTGATGCAGAATTTCTAGATCCCTCTTCCAGCTCCCTTGGAGAAGCTCGGTGGTTGTCCCAAAAGACTCTGGCATTCCTCTAAGGAAGCAACACTAACAGAATTACCTTTCCACACTGCTGGCCTTCACATTGCTTTTAATGCCTAGATGGCCGATATGACAAAAGCCAGGCAGCTTTGCTGCTTTCCTGCCTGTCCTTAAGGAAAAGCAAATCTTGCTTCAGTCCCAATCTTGCTTCCTTCCCAGCCTGCATGTTACCCACTGGCCAGCAAACTGAGGGGGCAGCTGGAACAAGTCCCACTGCAAGGCAGATACTTTGTAGCCTCCAAAGCCCACCTGCACCGGCTCCATCAGACAAGGGCAAGCTTCCCTGGGCTTCCCAGAAGCAGCCTGGCAATTGCCCCCTCCCTCGCCCCCTCTGCACCCTCCACAGCCACTGCCACCAAAGCCTTGCTAGGCAGAGCCATTTGCTGGCCTCGATAAAAGAGTGACTTGGATTCTTCTTTGGCGCAAGTGCCCCAGCTGTGACAAGTCAGAGGATAATGATCACACCCGCTCGGCTTTAGCTAAGGAGATTGCTGGAGGCCCAGAGCGGGACACTGGTCCTTTCAGGAGAAACTGCAACTGAACTAGCCATGCCTTTGTGGTGCATGCGGATAGGAATTGGATAGAATCGGAGGGCTTAGAAATGTCCTCCAAGCTGGTCAGCTCCATCAGTCCCCCAAAATGAAAGAAAGTTATCTGGCTGGGCTCCAAAAAGGACTCAACCCGCTGCTTTTATGCCAGAAAATATGGTGAGACCAGACCACTCATCTAGATGCAATTCAGTGAATTAAACAAAGCCTCCCTTTCCACTCCCAGCTGATGTTGATGTTGAGGAATCAAAGGCTGAAGCCCCAGCGGTATTTCACTGGCAGTAAAGGAGACACACCTCAGGAAGTGCTGCCAGCTGAGCAAGGGGCTGGGCCTGGGGGAGGTGGTGCCTGCCCAGATTCTTCTCTCAGGGCAAGTGCCCTCTTTGCAACACCAGGCAAATGGAACAAACATTGCCGGAGTGATTTCATACAGACAAAAAGACAAAATGGAACAAATTTGGTTAAATGATAAAGACCCATTGGCTCTCCACAAAGGCAAAATGACAAAAGGCAGAGCATAGACAACACCCAACCTTTGAAATTTATTGAGAAATCTAAGAAAACTAATGACTCTCCAATAATACTAATGGATCTTAACTACTAAATTGAGGAGGTTCCTAAAATGTAAACTAACTAAGTAGAAGATGAAACTACCCTAAAAGCTTAAAAAACAGTCCTATTCCTATCTAGTCCTATTGATACCTAACTCTTGCTAGCCCTGGACAACCTGCAGGGTTGTCTAATTTCAAAGTCTTTTCTTCTTGGGGAGAGGCTCTGCTTCCTTCCGAGGCCGATGTCTTCTGCTGTGGTTGTTCCTTTCTTTCATGGTTTCAAACACCCTGCAAGATAGGAAACAAACCATCCATTGCTGACGCTAGTACACACCATGAAAGCAAGTGCCGAGATCTCCGTTTGAGTATGAATTTCTGTCTTTTCGGGCAGTGGCACATTTGTCAATTGATCAGCACCATGAGTCTGATCCTTCTACTTTCAATGCCTTGAAATGTCTTCCTCCTTTTGCTGCGTCCTCTTTTGAATTTGATCAGCAGCATCAAACCAAGCTTTGATGGATCTATTCCTACTTGTATCAACTGTGTCTTGTTGGGGCACGGCAAGGTTTCATTGTGAAGGCTGGGTTTTACCTGAGCTCTTTGGGTTTCAGGTGGGTGTTAAGCTTGACCATGGCTGCCAGGGGCGATGCTGCAGGTGCCCCCAGCTTCCCCTGCGGTGCCTTTGAAAAGGGTCAGCCCCTTTTAGTCCATAGGCGCAGCTGTGAGCAGAAAGAGGAGGAACTTACGCACCGTTTGCACTGCCCGCAGGGAAAGGGGCCTCCCGCCGAAGGGGGCGGCTGGCGAGGTTGGCAGCAGGGACACTCGGCGCTGCGAGCCCTCTTGCGGCTTCTCTTCCCTGTCTCCCCGTTCTCCTTTCTGGGAGGGCTTTTCCTCCTCTTTGCTTTGCCCACACTCTGGAAATCAAAGAGTCCTTATCAATGCTTCCTTCCTCTCACAAAGCTGGAAATCAGAGCATCCAGCACAAACATCTATCGGCCAAGGCAAATCCTTCCAAAGCCTCAAGAGCTGTGAAAACGCAGCCAATGGGCTGCGGCGGGCTGCCAAGCCAGAGCTTGGAGGAAAATACTCCTCTGTTCTACAGGCCAAAGGGGTGGGATAAATACCTGGCTATTTAGAGCTCTACATTTCCTATTTCTACCTTTCTGCCTAACATCTATTTCTCTCTGCTTTTCCTCCACAAATGTCTAGGCAATGGCATTTAAATTCAGTCCAATTAGGGTAGACACATGGTTAGCCATTTTCTAGTATCCAAAATAATCTCCCTCCCTATCTCTCTCTCTCTCTCTCTCTCTCTCTCTCTCACATGATGGGAAGCAAATTGCTCTTTGCCGCTAAGGAACGTTTTAGGGGAGCCACAGCAGCGGCAGCTCCTTCTTGGGGAGTATGCTGGGATGCTAGAAAAACTCCCTGAACATCTGCAGCATATCCACAAAGGCAGCCCGGATTGCTGATGTCAGCAAGCAGCGGGGAATTTGGGGTCTGATTGGAGTCAGCGAGGGTGCCAGGCCTTGAGAAGCCCATCTGTAGAGAGTCAAAGCCCATTTTGGTGGCGGTGCTGCTTTCTTGGGTCAAAGTTAGGCTCCAGAATTGCATACTTCAGGGCAGCAGCACAAGGAAGGCCCGGGCAGCATCTGCTGTGCCTTTCCCAGCGCATGGGACGATGTGATCCTGGCAAAGGGGCGTCTGGCATGGCTCGCCAGCAGCTTTTCTCCCCTTCTCCCAGTTTCTCGACCTTCCTGGCACCTCTCCATTTTCTTGCCCCTCACCTGAGCAGGAGTGCTGGCAAGTTTATGCTCCTTTTTCCAGGAGTAGTAGTACTCCACACACTGTGCCACGGTCTTAGTCTGGATCTGTTGTGAAGAGAAAAAGGTGTCGGGTGCACTGGGGAAAAAGTAGACTATGGAGTGAAGTAGGAAGTAAAAGCATGAAGTAAATGGAGTAGGGTGTAAAATGAAATCAGCATGGGGAAAGAGAGGCATCATGCAATGTCTTAAACTGTGTCTTAAGCTAGGTGCTAATACACGCAATGCACAGATCAACAACAAATCCATCTAGCACAGTTCTTCTTTGCCCGCTTCACTCCAGTTATGCCAGCACAGCGTCTTGTGGAAGCAGCAGCAGACCTGTGCCACAAGTCTGACAGAATAAAGCTTCATCTTCCAAAAGAGCTTGGAGAAAAGGGCTGGAGAGGCAGGATCATCCTTTTGACACAGGCTTTTGATGTCCCCTTTTGTTGCTACTTGAAGATACTTGGTACTTGAGAAGAGAGAGAGACTGAAGCCCAGTGCTTGTTCCCAGAAATAAGCAAGCTTTCCTGCTGCTGATCTGCTCGGGTAAAGAATGTCCCGTGGCTTTACCTGCTTCTGGATGAGATGAAAATCCTTGCCGTAGGTGTGGAAAGCCTTTTGGAAGGACTCCTTCTCCTCAGGTGTCCATCTATCAGAGCCTGGCAATAAAAAGCAGCGGGTAGTAAAGGGATCCCTTGATCCACACCAAGTAGATCCCACTGGCTGCCAAGAGAAATCGGTCGCAGGCCGTCATTCACGTGTGTGTAGGTGTCTGCTCCCTCAGAAGGCCATGAAGACAAGAGCAGGCATTGCCCGGGGAGAAGGATTGGAAAACAAGTAAAGCTGAAGGACTAGATGCTGGTGCTTTCCCCAGCCGCAGAGGAGACAAAACCTTGTGCTGGTGTTAAGCACAATTTCTTGAAGCAGAAACGCTTGCCACAAGAATGAAGGGGACGGCAGCATCTGTCAGGGACGCAAGAAGCTCTGCTTTGCTTACCTGCGTAATGATAATCAGCCATGGGATGGCCTTGAGCTGTTGCAGGCCCCTCTGAGAGCAGCATCTCCAGAGCCTCCTGCAAGATCAAGAGGGAAAAGGCTTTAGCCGCCCCAGCACATTAAAAATGAGCCAAAAAATCACAGGTGCTGCCTTTCAGCTCCTTTGCCTCTCCAGACATTCAAGCGACTCTATCCCATGTGGGTGGAACACTGTGATTTGCTCCCAGTCCCTAGTTTTTGCTGCCCAACCCTTTGATCCTGGTCCCCGAGAGTGGCCTTTTGCTCACCAACCTAAGGATTTTGCTGCTCCTGCAGCCAGAACGGCCTCAGCTGACTGAGGCTTCTGGGAATTTCCCCTCCAAAGGTCTTAGAGAACCCAGATCTCCAGGCCATTTACAAGGCAGCAGGACCTTCCGCCGCCGCCGCCGCCGCCGCCTCCAGGAGGGAGATTCTCCCTGCTGGAGCCGTTTGGGCTCAGCCCTGACGCAGCTGGAGGAGACCCAGCAGGCAGCAAGTGCTCTGCTCCCTGTTAAGACCCTTCTCCAAGGAGCAGCCAGGAAAGGCTGTCCCAGTGCCCGGGCCTTCTGCATTCCCTGTGCCCTCTTCTCTGCGCCCAAACAGCCGCTTCTTACCGGAACGCTGCCGCGTGCCTGGTGCAGGCAGTGCAGGGCGCGCTCCAGGTTAGCTGCTGCCCCGGGAATGCCACGGGAGCTGGCCATGTCCAACAGTTCTCTTACTGCAAGCACAAGAAAAAACCCACCGAAAGTCAGCCTTGAGGCCAGCAAGGGCAAAGACTGCCATGCAAGGCAGAAGGACAGGCCGGCAGCTAAAGACAGCAGCTTGGAGAGTATGAAAAGGAGAGCAAAGACAGGGCCAGCTGAAGCAAGGGCCCACGCAGTGCTGGCTCTCCCTCCAAAGCAGCTTCTGTAAGAAGAAGTGGGGGCCAATCTCCCCTCTTCCAGTGGCAAACGGCCCTGACCAATTTGGAGAGCAAGGTGCTTGCTCTTTCTCCTTGCCTCTAACACTTCTACATGGGAAGATGGGCGAGACAAGGAGAGAAGCAGAGCCTGCAAAAGGCTGCCTTTTTAGGCAAAAGGAGCCTTTTCAAGACCCAAGTAGCTCAGGGCTGGAAGCAAAGCTTGAAGCAAAGCTACCTCTGTCAGGTTTGTCCATGTCAGAGTCATCCTCCCCCCAGGGCTTCCAGACCAGGGTTGCAGGCTCTTCATCCTCACTTGGTGCTCTGCTCTGCAGCTCTGGGAGCTCAGCCTGAAAGTCGCTGCCAACATTGATGTGTCTAAAGGAAGAAGGAGGTGGAGGTGAGAAAGGCAAGTGGTCAAGAGAGCCTTGCTGTGCACCCACAGGCTTGAACCAATCCCAGCCTGACTGTGAAAGAGCAGTTCTCCTCCTCGCCATTCCTCCAGTTTGCTGTCCTTTAACCCTAGGCCAAAACTCACGGCTGAATCTGGGCTCTTGCTTTCCTTTTCATTGTGCCTCTCCTTTCCACCTGAAAGAGATCAAAGCAATGCTCCAGTTCAAAATCCTTCTGCCAAGGATGTGTCTGTCAGTAGCCTTCTTTCTCATCCTCATCATTGCAAAGCCTGAGCTCCTGTGGCCCAGCTCCTTTCTCTTTGCTGTCATTGCTGCCTTTTTGACATGGAATGTCCTAGGCAGGACCCTCTAGCAGTCAGCAGCTTCCTCAGGAGGGCAAGCAGAAGGCCATGCACTACTCTCTTCACTCCCGGGGCCACTGAGAAGAGCCAAGAGAATGGCAGGGAAGATGTGCCAGTGCAGGCTTAGGTTGGATAGAAGGAAAAGCTTCTTCAGCCAGAGGCTGCTTGGGCACTGCAACAGCCTCCCCAGGGAAGGGGGCACAGCACCAAGGCTGACTGAGCTCCAAAAGTGTTTGGACACTGCTCTTGGGCACAGGCTGTGATTGTTGAGGCTGCCCCGGGCAGGCCCTGCAGTTGGGCTCAGTGATCTTTCAGAATCCCTTCCAAGGCAGAAAATTCTGTGCTACTGTGATTGTGCTCTTGAGGAGATGGCATTTGACGGCCGCCCCTGAGCATGAGGTAGAACCAGCCCTACATGCACTGAAAAACGAATCTCTAAAGATATTAAAATAGAATGGATCTAGAAGCGATGGAGCTAGGTAAGTAGATAAGAATTGCTGATCCCAGATGGTTTTTGAAGTTGAAAGCCCGTGTTTGAGGAGAAGCCCAGTCAAATGCTTCCATGCCCTGAACGACAGGGATGCCAGAGGAGTAGTGCCATCATTGTGCTGTTTGAAGCTTTGGAGCGGGTGTGAGCAGAGTCAGGGCATAAGGGGATTTGTTGACACTGAAGGCCTGACCTGCTCAGCCAGGAACAATTTGTTTTGGGGTCAGCACAAGATAGTTTGAGGACTGAAATGGGTGCCAAGAACTTTGAATCAGGTCATGCGTGGACGAGGATCTGCAACTGCACTGGGACACCTCTCTAGGTCCTCTATGGAAAGGTCTGTGTTTCCCCTGGAGGCAACATGATTCCTTCAGAAGCTGCACCCTGCTTTCACGTGGAAGCTCGTCTGGGGAAAGTGAGCACGCAGCCTGTGTGTCGTGCTCGGTGGGAGAGGCAGCTGGAGCCTCCTGCCCCTGTGCTAGTGCTGTGAGGGCAAACGGGGATTTTCTTACCTTGGACGGTTCCCAAGTGCTCGGGGGATGCCCGGAGGCAGACGAGGAGACCAGGATGTCGGTGCAGAGGCCGGGTCTGGCGCTGAGTGCAGAAGGCGGCTGGTCAGGGACAGCCCAGGAGCTGATCCTGCAGCTGCTGCTCCAGCAGCGTTCCAGCAAGGGCCGCAGGAGCAGGAGACAACGACAGTTGCTATGGGCACAGCCCAACATTCCATCTAGAAGCCCAGGGGAGCCATGGGACAGAAAGAGGCATGGGCCGCCTTCTGCTGCAAGTTTGCTCTGAGAAGCTTCCCATTGGGCCTTTTCTCCTCAGTCGTCTGATGAGACGGGCAAAAGCAGTGCAGGGACAGCCCTGGCTCTTCCCGGTGCTTCTTTGCAAGGTGCCTCCAGCTGAAGGTGCACAGGAGCCTGCCTCTGTGCAAGGGCCCAGACCTCATCTCCTGCCCTGGAGAGCCAGAAGGGCTCCTCTCACTGGCTCTCCTCCAGCTCTGAGAGGAGCTGGAATTTGCAAGTTGTCCAGCGCAGAGCCAGCTCCAAAGCTTCCTCTCAAAGTGGAGGCATTCATCCTGCCCCTTTTCTCAATTCTCCTTTTGCTGCCCAATAATGTCACTGCGTGGTTTCCCTCCTTTGGGCCTCTGAGCTGGTCTCTCACCTCATCACTCCTCCCTTGAAACTTGGAGAAACAGGATGTTTTTCAGGGCAACTGATGGGGACACACACACACACACACAGGGACAGCACACGGGCATTTCTCTAGCAAACATTGATGCAGAATTTCTAGATCCCTCTTCCAGCTCCCTTGGAGAAGCTCGGTGGTTGTCCCAAAAGACTCTGGCATTCCTCTAAGGAAGCAACACTAACAGAATTACCTTTCCACACTGCTGGCCTTCACATTGCTTTTAATGCCTAGATGGCCGATATGACAAAAGCCAGGCAGCTTTGCTGCTTTCCTGCCTGTCCTTAAGGAAAAGCAAATCTTGCTTCAGTCCCAATCTTGCTTCCTTCCCAGCCTGCATGTTACCCACTGGCCAGCAAACTGAGGGGGCAGCTGGAACAAGTCCCACTGCAAGGCAGATACTTTGTAGCCTCCAAAGCCCACCTGCACCGGCTCCATCAGACAAGGGCAAGCTTCCCTGGGCTTCCCAGAAGCAGCCTGGCAATTGCCCCCTCCCTCGCCCCCTCTGCACCCTCCACAGCCACTGCCACCAAAGCCTTGCTAGGCAGAGCCATTTGCTGGCCTCGATAAAAGAGTGACTTGGATTCTTCTTTGGCGCAAGTGCCCCAGCTGTGACAAGTCAGAGGATAATGATCACACCCGCTCGGCTTTAGCTAAGGAGATTGCTGGAGGCCCAGAGCGGGACACTGGTCCTTTCAGGAGAAACTGCAACTGAACTAGCCATGCCTTTGTGGTGCATGCGGATAGGAATTGGATAGAATCGGAGGGCTTAGAAATGTCCTCCAAGCTGGTCAGCTCCATCAGTCCCCCAAAATGAAAGAAAGTTATCTGGCTGGGCTCCAAAAAGGACTCAACCCGCTGCTTTTATGCCAGAAAATATGGTGAGACCAGACCACTCATCTAGATGCAATTCAGTGAATTAAACAAAGCCTCCCTTTCCACTCCCAGCTGATGTTGATGTTGAGGAATCAAAGGCTGAAGCCCCAGCGGTATTTCACTGGCAGTAAAGGAGACACACCTCAGGAAGTGCTGCCAGCTGAGCAAGGGGCTGGGCCTGGGGGAGGTGGTGCCTGCCCAGATTCTTCTCTCAGGGCAAGTGCCCTCTTTGCAACACCAGGCAAATGGAACAAACATTGCCGGAGTGATTTCATACAGACAAAAAGACAAAATGGAACAAATTTGGTTAAATGATAAAGACCCATTGGCTCTCCACAAAGGCAAAATGACAAAAGGCAGAGCATAGACAACACCCAACCTTTGAAATTTATTGAGAAATCTAAGAAAACTAATGACTCTCCAATAATACTAATGGATCTTAACTACTAAATTGAGGAGGTTCCTAAAATGTAAACTAACTAAGTAGAAGATGAAACTACCCTAAAAGCTTAAAAAACAGTCCTATTCCTATCTAGTCCTATTGATACCTAACTCTTGCTAGCCCTGGACAACCTGCAGGGTTGTCTAATTTCAAAGTCTTTTCTTCTTGGGGAGAGGCTCTGCTTCCTTCCGAGGCCGATGTCTTCTGCTGTGGTTGTTCCTTTCTTTCATGGTTTCAAACACCCTGCAAGATAGGAAACAAACCATCCATTGCTGACGCTAGTACACACCATGAAAGCAAGTGCCGAGATCTCCGTTTGAGTATGAATTTCTGTCTTTTCGGGCAGTGGCACATTTGTCAATTGATCAGCACCATGAGTCTGATCCTTCTACTTTCAATGCCTTGAAATGTCTTCCTCCTTTTGCTGCGTCCTCTTTTGAATTTGATCAGCAGCATCAAACCAAGCTTTGATGGATCTATTCCTACTTGTATCAACTGTGTCTTGTTGGGGCACGGCAAGGTTTCATTGTGAAGGCTGGGTTTTACCTGAGCTCTTTGGGTTTCAGGTGGGTGTTAAGCTTGACCATGGCTGCCAGGGGCGATGCTGCAGGTGCCCCCAGCTTCCCCTGCGGTGCCTTTGAAAAGGGTCAGCCCCTTTTAGTCCATAGGCGCAGCTGTGAGCAGAAAGAGGAGGAACTTACGCACCGTTTGCACTGCCCGCAGGGAAAGGGGCCTCCCGCCGAAGGGGGCGGCTGGCGAGGTTGGCAGCAGGGACACTCGGCGCTGCGAGCCCTCTTGCGGCTTCTCTTCCCTGTCTCCCCGTTCTCCTTTCTGGGAGGGCTTTTCCTCCTCTTTGCTTTGCCCACACTCTGGAAATCAAAGAGTCCTTATCAATGCTTCCTTCCTCTCACAAAGCTGGAAATCAGAGCATCCAGCACAAACATCTATCGGCCAAGGCAAATCCTTCCAAAGCCTCAAGAGCTGTGAAAACGCAGCCAATGGGCTGCGGCGGGCTGCCAAGCCAGAGCTTGGAGGAAAATACTCCTCTGTTCTACAGGCCAAAGGGGTGGGATAAATACCTGGCTATTTAGAGCTCTACATTTCCTATTTCTACCTTTCTGCCTAACATCTATTTCTCTCTGCTTTTCCTCCACAAATGTCTAGGCAATGGCATTTAAATTCAGTCCAATTAGGGTAGACACATGGTTAGCCATTTTCTAGTATCCAAAATAATCTCCCTCCCTATCTCTCTCTCTCTCTCTCTCTCTCTCTCTCTCACATGATGGGAAGCAAATTGCTCTTTGCCGCTAAGGAACGTTTTAGGGGAGCCACAGCAGCGGCAGCTCCTTCTTGGGGAGTATGCTGGGATGCTAGAAAAACTCCCTGAACATCTGCAGCATATCCACAAAGGCAGCCCGGATTGCTGATGTCAGCAAGCAGCGGGGAATTTGGGGTCTGATTGGAGTCAGCGAGGGTGCCAGGCCTTGAGAAGCCCATCTGTAGAGAGTCAAAGCCCATTTTGGTGGCGGTGCTGCTTTCTTGGGTCAAAGTTAGGCTCCAGAATTGCATACTTCAGGGCAGCAGCACAAGGAAGGCCCGGGCAGCATCTGCTGTGCCTTTCCCAGCGCATGGGACGATGTGATCCTGGCAAAGGGGCGTCTGGCATGGCTCGCCAGCAGCTTTTCTCCCCTTCTCCCAGTTTCTCGACCTTCCTGGCACCTCTCCATTTTCTTGCCCCTCACCTGAGCAGGAGTGCTGGCAAGTTTATGCTCCTTTTTCCAGGAGTAGTAGTACTCCACACACTGTGCCACGGTCTTAGTCTGGATCTGTTGTGAAGAGAAAAAGGTGTCGGGTGCACTGGGGAAAAAGTAGACTATGGAGTGAAGTAGGAAGTAAAAGCATGAAGTAAATGGAGTAGGGTGTAAAATGAAATCAGCATGGGGAAAGAGAGGCATCATGCAATGTCTTAAACTGTGTCTTAAGCTAGGTGCTAATACACGCAATGCACAGATCAACAACAAATCCATCTAGCACAGTTCTTCTTTGCCCGCTTCACTCCAGTTATGCCAGCACAGCGTCTTGTGGAAGCAGCAGCAGACCTGTGCCACAAGTCTGACAGAATAAAGCTTCATCTTCCAAAAGAGCTTGGAGAAAAGGGCTGGAGAGGCAGGATCATCCTTTTGACACAGGCTTTTGATGTCCCCTTTTGTTGCTACTTGAAGATACTTGGTACTTGAGAAGAGAGAGAGACTGAAGCCCAGTGCTTGTTCCCAGAAATAAGCAAGCTTTCCTGCTGCTGATCTGCTCGGGTAAAGAATGTCCCGTGGCTTTACCTGCTTCTGGATGAGATGAAAATCCTTGCCGTAGGTGTGGAAAGCCTTTTGGAAGGACTCCTTCTCCTCAGGTGTCCATCTATCAGAGCCTGGCAATAAAAAGCAGCGGGTAGTAAAGGGATCCCTTGATCCACACCAAGTAGATCCCACTGGCTGCCAAGAGAAATCGGTCGCAGGCCGTCATTCACGTGTGTGTAGGTGTCTGCTCCCTCAGAAGGCCATGAAGACAAGAGCAGGCATTGCCCGGGGAGAAGGATTGGAAAACAAGTAAAGCTGAAGGACTAGATGCTGGTGCTTTCCCCAGCCGCAGAGGAGACAAAACCTTGTGCTGGTGTTAAGCACAATTTCTTGAAGCAGAAACGCTTGCCACAAGAATGAAGGGGACGGCAGCATCTGTCAGGGACGCAAGAAGCTCTGCTTTGCTTACCTGCGTAATGATAATCAGCCATGGGATGGCCTTGAGCTGTTGCAGGCCCCTCTGAGAGCAGCATCTCCAGAGCCTCCTGCAAGATCAAGAGGGAAAAGGCTTTAGCCGCCCCAGCACATTAAAAATGAGCCAAAAAATCACAGGTGCTGCCTTTCAGCTCCTTTGCCTCTCCAGACATTCAAGCGACTCTATCCCATGTGGGTGGAACACTGTGATTTGCTCCCAGTCCCTAGTTTTTGCTGCCCAACCCTTTGATCCTGGTCCCCGAGAGTGGCCTTTTGCTCACCAACCTAAGGATTTTGCTGCTCCTGCAGCCAGAACGGCCTCAGCTGACTGAGGCTTCTGGGAATTTCCCCTCCAAAGGTCTTAGAGAACCCAGATCTCCAGGCCATTTACAAGGCAGCAGGACCTTCCGCCGCCGCCGCCGCCGCCGCCTCCAGGAGGGAGATTCTCCCTGCTGGAGCCGTTTGGGCTCAGCCCTGACGCAGCTGGAGGAGACCCAGCAGGCAGCAAGTGCTCTGCTCCCTGTTAAGACCCTTCTCCAAGGAGCAGCCAGGAAAGGCTGTCCCAGTGCCCGGGCCTTCTGCATTCCCTGTGCCCTCTTCTCTGCGCCCAAACAGCCGCTTCTTACCGGAACGCTGCCGCGTGCCTGGTGCAGGCAGTGCAGGGCGCGCTCCAGGTTAGCTGCTGCCCCGGGAATGCCACGGGAGCTGGCCATGTCCAACAGTTCTCTTACTGCAAGCACAAGAAAAAACCCACCGAAAGTCAGCCTTGAGGCCAGCAAGGGCAAAGACTGCCATGCAAGGCAGAAGGACAGGCCGGCAGCTAAAGACAGCAGCTTGGAGAGTATGAAAAGGAGAGCAAAGACAGGGCCAGCTGAAGCAAGGGCCCACGCAGTGCTGGCTCTCCCTCCAAAGCAGCTTCTGTAAGAAGAAGTGGGGGCCAATCTCCCCTCTTCCAGTGGCAAACGGCCCTGACCAATTTGGAGAGCAAGGTGCTTGCTCTTTCTCCTTGCCTCTAACACTTCTACATGGGAAGATGGGCGAGACAAGGAGAGAAGCAGAGCCTGCAAAAGGCTGCCTTTTTAGGCAAAAGGAGCCTTTTCAAGACCCAAGTAGCTCAGGGCTGGAAGCAAAGCTTGAAGCAAAGCTACCTCTGTCAGGTTTGTCCATGTCAGAGTCATCCTCCCCCCAGGGCTTCCAGACCAGGGTTGCAGGCTCTTCATCCTCACTTGGTGCTCTGCTCTGCAGCTCTGGGAGCTCAGCCTGAAAGTCGCTGCCAACATTGATGTGTCTAAAGGAAGAAGGAGGTGGAGGTGAGAAAGGCAAGTGGTCAAGAGAGCCTTGCTGTGCACCCACAGGCTTGAACCAATCCCAGCCTGACTGTGAAAGAGCAGTTCTCCTCCTCGCCATTCCTCCAGTTTGCTGTCCTTTAACCCTAGGCCAAAACTCACGGCTGAATCTGGGCTCTTGCTTTCCTTTTCATTGTGCCTCTCCTTTCCACCTGAAAGAGATCAAAGCAATGCTCCAGTTCAAAATCCTTCTGCCAAGGATGTGTCTGTCAGTAGCCTTCTTTCTCATCCTCATCATTGCAAAGCCTGAGCTCCTGTGGCCCAGCTCCTTTCTCTTTGCTGTCATTGCTGCCTTTTTGACATGGAATGTCCTAGGCAGGACCCTCTAGCAGTCAGCAGCTTCCTCAGGAGGGCAAGCAGAAGGCCATGCACTACTCTCTTCACTCCCGGGGCCACTGAGAAGAGCCAAGAGAATGGCAGGGAAGATGTGCCAGTGCAGGCTTAGGTTGGATAGAAGGAAAAGCTTCTTCAGCCAGAGGCTGCTTGGGCACTGCAACAGCCTCCCCAGGGAAGGGGGCACAGCACCAAGGCTGACTGAGCTCCAAAAGTGTTTGGACACTGCTCTTGGGCACAGGCTGTGATTGTTGAGGCTGCCCCGGGCAGGCCCTGCAGTTGGGCTCAGTGATCTTTCAGAATCCCTTCCAAGGCAGAAAATTCTGTGCTACTGTGATTGTGCTCTTGAGGAGATGGCATTTGACGGCCGCCCCTGAGCATGAGGTAGAACCAGCCCTACATGCACTGAAAAACGAATCTCTAAAGATATTAAAATAGAATGGATCTAGAAGCGATGGAGCTAGGTAAGTAGATAAGAATTGCTGATCCCAGATGGTTTTTGAAGTTGAAAGCCCGTGTTTGAGGAGAAGCCCAGTCAAATGCTTCCATGCCCTGAACGACAGGGATGCCAGAGGAGTAGTGCCATCATTGTGCTGTTTGAAGCTTTGGAGCGGGTGTGAGCAGAGTCAGGGCATAAGGGGATTTGTTGACACTGAAGGCCTGACCTGCTCAGCCAGGAACAATTTGTTTTGGGGTCAGCACAAGATAGTTTGAGGACTGAAATGGGTGCCAAGAACTTTGAATCAGGTCATGCGTGGACGAGGATCTGCAACTGCACTGGGACACCTCTCTAGGTCCTCTATGGAAAGGTCTGTGTTTCCCCTGGAGGCAACATGATTCCTTCAGAAGCTGCACCCTGCTTTCACGTGGAAGCTCGTCTGGGGAAAGTGAGCACGCAGCCTGTGTGTCGTGCTCGGTGGGAGAGGCAGCTGGAGCCTCCTGCCCCTGTGCTAGTGCTGTGAGGGCAAACGGGGATTTTCTTACCTTGGACGGTTCCCAAGTGCTCGGGGGATGCCCGGAGGCAGACGAGGAGACCAGGATGTCGGTGCAGAGGCCGGGTCTGGCGCTGAGTGCAGAAGGCGGCTGGTCAGGGACAGCCCAGGAGCTGATCCTGCAGCTGCTGCTCCAGCAGCGTTCCAGCAAGGGCCGCAGGAGCAGGAGACAACGACAGTTGCTATGGGCACAGCCCAACATTCCATCTAGAAGCCCAGGGGAGCCATGGGACAGAAAGAGGCATGGGCCGCCTTCTGCTGCAAGTTTGCTCTGAGAAGCTTCCCATTGGGCCTTTTCTCCTCAGTCGTCTGATGAGACGGGCAAAAGCAGTGCAGGGACAGCCCTGGCTCTTCCCGGTGCTTCTTTGCAAGGTGCCTCCAGCTGAAGGTGCACAGGAGCCTGCCTCTGTGCAAGGGCCCAGACCTCATCTCCTGCCCTGGAGAGCCAGAAGGGCTCCTCTCACTGGCTCTCCTCCAGCTCTGAGAGGAGCTGGAATTTGCAAGTTGTCCAGCGCAGAGCCAGCTCCAAAGCTTCCTCTCAAAGTGGAGGCATTCATCCTGCCCCTTTTCTCAATTCTCCTTTTGCTGCCCAATAATGTCACTGCGTGGTTTCCCTCCTTTGGGCCTCTGAGCTGGTCTCTCACCTCATCACTCCTCCCTTGAAACTTGGAGAAACAGGATGTTTTTCAGGGCAACTGATGGGGACACACACACACACACACAGGGACAGCACACGGGCATTTCTCTAGCAAACATTGATGCAGAATTTCTAGATCCCTCTTCCAGCTCCCTTGGAGAAGCTCGGTGGTTGTCCCAAAAGACTCTGGCATTCCTCTAAGGAAGCAACACTAACAGAATTACCTTTCCACACTGCTGGCCTTCACATTGCTTTTAATGCCTAGATGGCCGATATGACAAAAGCCAGGCAGCTTTGCTGCTTTCCTGCCTGTCCTTAAGGAAAAGCAAATCTTGCTTCAGTCCCAATCTTGCTTCCTTCCCAGCCTGCATGTTACCCACTGGCCAGCAAACTGAGGGGGCAGCTGGAACAAGTCCCACTGCAAGGCAGATACTTTGTAGCCTCCAAAGCCCACCTGCACCGGCTCCATCAGACAAGGGCAAGCTTCCCTGGGCTTCCCAGAAGCAGCCTGGCAATTGCCCCCTCCCTCGCCCCCTCTGCACCCTCCACAGCCACTGCCACCAAAGCCTTGCTAGGCAGAGCCATTTGCTGGCCTCGATAAAAGAGTGACTTGGATTCTTCTTTGGCGCAAGTGCCCCAGCTGTGACAAGTCAGAGGATAATGATCACACCCGCTCGGCTTTAGCTAAGGAGATTGCTGGAGGCCCAGAGCGGGACACTGGTCCTTTCAGGAGAAACTGCAACTGAACTAGCCATGCCTTTGTGGTGCATGCGGATAGGAATTGGATAGAATCGGAGGGCTTAGAAATGTCCTCCAAGCTGGTCAGCTCCATCAGTCCCCCAAAATGAAAGAAAGTTATCTGGCTGGGCTCCAAAAAGGACTCAACCCGCTGCTTTTATGCCAGAAAATATGGTGAGACCAGACCACTCATCTAGATGCAATTCAGTGAATTAAACAAAGCCTCCCTTTCCACTCCCAGCTGATGTTGATGTTGAGGAATCAAAGGCTGAAGCCCCAGCGGTATTTCACTGGCAGTAAAGGAGACACACCTCAGGAAGTGCTGCCAGCTGAGCAAGGGGCTGGGCCTGGGGGAGGTGGTGCCTGCCCAGATTCTTCTCTCAGGGCAAGTGCCCTCTTTGCAACACCAGGCAAATGGAACAAACATTGCCGGAGTGATTTCATACAGACAAAAAGACAAAATGGAACAAATTTGGTTAAATGATAAAGACCCATTGGCTCTCCACAAAGGCAAAATGACAAAAGGCAGAGCATAGACAACACCCAACCTTTGAAATTTATTGAGAAATCTAAGAAAACTAATGACTCTCCAATAATACTAATGGATCTTAACTACTAAATTGAGGAGGTTCCTAAAATGTAAACTAACTAAGTAGAAGATGAAACTACCCTAAAAGCTTAAAAAACAGTCCTATTCCTATCTAGTCCTATTGATACCTAACTCTTGCTAGCCCTGGACAACCTGCAGGGTTGTCTAATTTCAAAGTCTTTTCTTCTTGGGGAGAGGCTCTGCTTCCTTCCGAGGCCGATGTCTTCTGCTGTGGTTGTTCCTTTCTTTCATGGTTTCAAACACCCTGCAAGATAGGAAACAAACCATCCATTGCTGACGCTAGTACACACCATGAAAGCAAGTGCCGAGATCTCCGTTTGAGTATGAATTTCTGTCTTTTCGGGCAGTGGCACATTTGTCAATTGATCAGCACCATGAGTCTGATCCTTCTACTTTCAATGCCTTGAAATGTCTTCCTCCTTTTGCTGCGTCCTCTTTTGAATTTGATCAGCAGCATCAAACCAAGCTTTGATGGATCTATTCCTACTTGTATCAACTGTGTCTTGTTGGGGCACGGCAAGGTTTCATTGTGAAGGCTGGGTTTTACCTGAGCTCTTTGGGTTTCAGGTGGGTGTTAAGCTTGACCATGGCTGCCAGGGGCGATGCTGCAGGTGCCCCCAGCTTCCCCTGCGGTGCCTTTGAAAAGGGTCAGCCCCTTTTAGTCCATAGGCGCAGCTGTGAGCAGAAAGAGGAGGAACTTACGCACCGTTTGCACTGCCCGCAGGGAAAGGGGCCTCCCGCCGAAGGGGGCGGCTGGCGAGGTTGGCAGCAGGGACACTCGGCGCTGCGAGCCCTCTTGCGGCTTCTCTTCCCTGTCTCCCCGTTCTCCTTTCTGGGAGGGCTTTTCCTCCTCTTTGCTTTGCCCACACTCTGGAAATCAAAGAGTCCTTATCAATGCTTCCTTCCTCTCACAAAGCTGGAAATCAGAGCATCCAGCACAAACATCTATCGGCCAAGGCAAATCCTTCCAAAGCCTCAAGAGCTGTGAAAACGCAGCCAATGGGCTGCGGCGGGCTGCCAAGCCAGAGCTTGGAGGAAAATACTCCTCTGTTCTACAGGCCAAAGGGGTGGGATAAATACCTGGCTATTTAGAGCTCTACATTTCCTATTTCTACCTTTCTGCCTAACATCTATTTCTCTCTGCTTTTCCTCCACAAATGTCTAGGCAATGGCATTTAAATTCAGTCCAATTAGGGTAGACACATGGTTAGCCATTTTCTAGTATCCAAAATAATCTCCCTCCCTATCTCTCTCTCTCTCTCTCTCTCTCTCTCTCTCACATGATGGGAAGCAAATTGCTCTTTGCCGCTAAGGAACGTTTTAGGGGAGCCACAGCAGCGGCAGCTCCTTCTTGGGGAGTATGCTGGGATGCTAGAAAAACTCCCTGAACATCTGCAGCATATCCACAAAGGCAGCCCGGATTGCTGATGTCAGCAAGCAGCGGGGAATTTGGGGTCTGATTGGAGTCAGCGAGGGTGCCAGGCCTTGAGAAGCCCATCTGTAGAGAGTCAAAGCCCATTTTGGTGGCGGTGCTGCTTTCTTGGGTCAAAGTTAGGCTCCAGAATTGCATACTTCAGGGCAGCAGCACAAGGAAGGCCCGGGCAGCATCTGCTGTGCCTTTCCCAGCGCATGGGACGATGTGATCCTGGCAAAGGGGCGTCTGGCATGGCTCGCCAGCAGCTTTTCTCCCCTTCTCCCAGTTTCTCGACCTTCCTGGCACCTCTCCATTTTCTTGCCCCTCACCTGAGCAGGAGTGCTGGCAAGTTTATGCTCCTTTTTCCAGGAGTAGTAGTACTCCACACACTGTGCCACGGTCTTAGTCTGGATCTGTTGTGAAGAGAAAAAGGTGTCGGGTGCACTGGGGAAAAAGTAGACTATGGAGTGAAGTAGGAAGTAAAAGCATGAAGTAAATGGAGTAGGGTGTAAAATGAAATCAGCATGGGGAAAGAGAGGCATCATGCAATGTCTTAAACTGTGTCTTAAGCTAGGTGCTAATACACGCAATGCACAGATCAACAACAAATCCATCTAGCACAGTTCTTCTTTGCCCGCTTCACTCCAGTTATGCCAGCACAGCGTCTTGTGGAAGCAGCAGCAGACCTGTGCCACAAGTCTGACAGAATAAAGCTTCATCTTCCAAAAGAGCTTGGAGAAAAGGGCTGGAGAGGCAGGATCATCCTTTTGACACAGGCTTTTGATGTCCCCTTTTGTTGCTACTTGAAGATACTTGGTACTTGAGAAGAGAGAGAGACTGAAGCCCAGTGCTTGTTCCCAGAAATAAGCAAGCTTTCCTGCTGCTGATCTGCTCGGGTAAAGAATGTCCCGTGGCTTTACCTGCTTCTGGATGAGATGAAAATCCTTGCCGTAGGTGTGGAAAGCCTTTTGGAAGGACTCCTTCTCCTCAGGTGTCCATCTATCAGAGCCTGGCAATAAAAAGCAGCGGGTAGTAAAGGGATCCCTTGATCCACACCAAGTAGATCCCACTGGCTGCCAAGAGAAATCGGTCGCAGGCCGTCATTCACGTGTGTGTAGGTGTCTGCTCCCTCAGAAGGCCATGAAGACAAGAGCAGGCATTGCCCGGGGAGAAGGATTGGAAAACAAGTAAAGCTGAAGGACTAGATGCTGGTGCTTTCCCCAGCCGCAGAGGAGACAAAACCTTGTGCTGGTGTTAAGCACAATTTCTTGAAGCAGAAACGCTTGCCACAAGAATGAAGGGGACGGCAGCATCTGTCAGGGACGCAAGAAGCTCTGCTTTGCTTACCTGCGTAATGATAATCAGCCATGGGATGGCCTTGAGCTGTTGCAGGCCCCTCTGAGAGCAGCATCTCCAGAGCCTCCTGCAAGATCAAGAGGGAAAAGGCTTTAGCCGCCCCAGCACATTAAAAATGAGCCAAAAAATCACAGGTGCTGCCTTTCAGCTCCTTTGCCTCTCCAGACATTCAAGCGACTCTATCCCATGTGGGTGGAACACTGTGATTTGCTCCCAGTCCCTAGTTTTTGCTGCCCAACCCTTTGATCCTGGTCCCCGAGAGTGGCCTTTTGCTCACCAACCTAAGGATTTTGCTGCTCCTGCAGCCAGAACGGCCTCAGCTGACTGAGGCTTCTGGGAATTTCCCCTCCAAAGGTCTTAGAGAACCCAGATCTCCAGGCCATTTACAAGGCAGCAGGACCTTCCGCCGCCGCCGCCGCCGCCGCCTCCAGGAGGGAGATTCTCCCTGCTGGAGCCGTTTGGGCTCAGCCCTGACGCAGCTGGAGGAGACCCAGCAGGCAGCAAGTGCTCTGCTCCCTGTTAAGACCCTTCTCCAAGGAGCAGCCAGGAAAGGCTGTCCCAGTGCCCGGGCCTTCTGCATTCCCTGTGCCCTCTTCTCTGCGCCCAAACAGCCGCTTCTTACCGGA